>NC_044394.1:54304212-54607135 GCF_006542625.1 Nomascus leucogenys
ATTCATGAGCTAGCCCTGCCAAAAGGCTGTACTAACTTATTTGGTCACAACTGGGAAGGAGTGTGCATGTTTCTCCTACCCTCACCAACATAGAGTAGAACAAATTATTTTCTAACATGTATCCATCTCCTAGACAAAATATATCTCATTTTATTTGTAGTAAATTGGCTATTATTGATAATGTGCACCTTATATGTTTGTTAATCACGTGGATCTCCATTTTTATGTATGTACACTTCATTCTTCCTGGTGCTCTAGTGAGAATACCTCTCCAGCAGCACACTACTGAGAAATGTCTTCCAAGTCCAGTATCTCAAAGGAAGTCTCTCTTCATCTCTGAGAACTGTGGGCCATTCAGTCTCCCTACACTTTCCAGCTTAAAATATTCATAACCCTCCTCTAAGACTCCATACAAAGAAAAGCCTCACATCTCTCATCACCCTAGTGTTACAGATCTTTGGGGTGTCACTTTTCTGACTGGAAACCTGTGGCCAGTGGTGCCTTTGCCCAAGTTTTTCTTGGGCCTGGGCTCATTCTGCCCACTCAGCCTGGCAGGTTGTGCTCAGCTTACGGTGCCAGCCTAAATCCCATACCTTCAAGGGAGACGCAAGTCAGGTGTGGAGCAGCAATGGGTGTGTGAGTGAGTGTGGGGTCTGGCCACTGTGCAGTCAGACCCACCAGCTGCCTGCCAGCTACCATGGGGCAGGCAGCTCCAGGTGCTGTCATGGCACTGGCTCTCTGCAAGGCTGTGGCTGGACCAGGTGGACAGCAAGCCACTTCCCTGGCTGGCCCCGGGGAATGAAGTGGCACTTGAAAGCTTGGAGATGCCAAGAACTGCAGGGCCCCAAAGAGGGAGTCACAGCCCTGGCTCAGGGAGCTCCCACATCTGGGCTCCCTGAAAGACTGCAGCTCTTCTCTCCTTCTCTTCACCCACAATGTGACAAGCAAGGGGCATGTTTCAGCCCTGCTAGTGTTACAGCCCTTTTAGCCTCACCATTCAGCAGGCCCCAAGTTCTTGTCCTGAAACCAGGAAGAATGAGGTATGCAGACAAGTGAAGGGTGAGCCAGACAAAGAGGAGCTTCATTAAGCAATAGAACAGCTCAGTCTCCTGAAGGGGGAAGCTCCTTTCCACAGCCAGGGTGTCTTGTCGCGTGTTTAACTCCTAGCAGAGAGTGTAGCTCTGCTCTGCAAGCAGGTTGTCCCAACAAGTGTTCACTCGCAGCAAAGAGAGTAGCTCCTCTCTCCAGCTGGTCATCCCACCATCCGTGTAGCTCTCAGCAGAGAGGAGGTTCTGTAGTGGGTTGCTCCTCTCTGTAGCTGGTCATCCTGATGTTTGCAGCTCACAGCAGAGAGAAGGCCCTGGAGTGGGTACCTCCTCTCAGCAGCCAGTCGTCCCAATGTCTGCTCAGCTTTGGCTGAGCCCAGGGCTTTTATGAGCCTCAGAAGGGAGGAAGTGTGTGCCATTGGTCCAGGGGCAGCCATGGACAGGCCTGGAAAAAGCACAAGTTCCCACTCCAGTCTGTGGGACTGGCATCCTGGCCCCCAGCCTTCAGGCCCTCCCTGGCCTGAAGGTGGGGCCTCACCAGGGACCTGTTCCCTTCCACCCAGGAACCTGCCTGTCTCCTGTGGCTGTTCATGGCTCCCAGGCTGTAGGTGCCAAGGGGCACCTGTAGGCCAGCATTAAGCTGCCTTCAGCCCCCTCATCAGCTTCTCTCCTATGCTCATCAGCATCCAAAGTCTGGAGGGGGCCAAGGCAGCAGAGGTCTGACATGTCAGCATTGCCCCGAGCATGTGCACACTTGGCTGGGCTGTGACAGTGCCTGGGCTTGGCCTTGACTTTGCTCTGACATTGGAATGGACACCAACAACAGGGAGAAGCCAGCAGTGGAAGCAGGCACTTTCAAGCCTGCAAGGCTAGGGGGAGCCTTCTCAGATCCCCAAGAGTGCAGCAATGCTTGAGTCCACAGCCACGGTTTCGGTGGTTGCAGCTGGGCCTGAGGGGTTGCAGGACTCCTGCCTGCTCCTAGCATCCCCAAAAGCAAAAGGAGGCCTGGGTCTGCAGCCACAATGTGGGCAGCTGCTGCTGTGCCCAGGAAAGTGGGGCTCCTGCTGCTCTTTGGAGCAGGAGGCCTGGATCTGCACCCATGACTTGAGTGGCTGCAGCCCTGCCTGGGAAGGTTGGGCTCCTGCCTGCTCCATGCAATGGGAGGCCTGGGTCTGCAGCCATGGGTTGGGCAACTGCAGCTGTGCCCAGGAGGGTGGGGCTCCCACCTGCTTCTGGGCCCAGAGAGCATAGGGGTTCCAGGGTCCACAGCTGAGGCTTGGGTGGCTGCAGTGGCACCTAGGGAACTCTCACCCCAACTTGGAAGAGGTGGGACTCCCACTTGTCCCTGGCTCCCACCGGCTCCATGGAGCAGGCAGCCCCAGCCATGCCTCCCTGCTACAGCCAGCGTGATGGCAGCAGCTACTCAAGACAGCCCGCCACTGACATCAATAATCTCTAAGACTCCAGCATGAAGGTTCATCCATTTTCACCTGGAAATATATCCTTAATCTGCTAATCTAACCTTGTATCATGCCATCTTCTCCATAGTCCCAAACTCTTACTTTGACATATGGAACTTGTGGTCCAAGCATGGGTAAGCACCTCTATATCTTCAATCTCTATTCTGATTTGTTCTTTCACTTTTTTTCTCCTAAGTCAACTTTAGGTCCCCCTGAGAACAGTGCCACCTTGGCAGTTCTTTCACTGAAAGTTGATTTTTGTTTAAACCCCAAGTACTTCAGTGTCTGGAGGTGAAGGGATTATCCTTTCTTCCCTCCTCGTTGTCTTTTCTAAACTCTTTTCTCTCCTTCCTCCTTTTCTTTCCTTCCTTATTTGAACTGAATGCACCCAGAACATACCTATCCCCTGCCTTTATTATTATCATCTATGACCTCACTCTCTCTCTGTCAATTTCTCTCTCTCTCTCTCCCATTTGTTGGATAGTCTATTCATTGATTCACTATTTTCCTCCTTACTCCTATTTCTGTTGTTCTTGTGTGACTTCAACATGAATCCACGTGAATGACTCATCAACTACCTTTTCCCCTCAATCTTCACTCCTTTCCTTCAATAATCTTTTCTTCAGCCTTACTTCAGCACTCCCAGGGTCTCACCCTTGGTTTTGTCATTACCAGTAACCTCATGGTCTTCATAATTTTACTTTTCAGCACCTTACTTTCTCATTTCCATGTCCTATTTTTCAAACTTACTTGTACTTGTTTTCTCATGCCAACCATTCTGTGTGTGGTCAGCTAAACATATACTTTGTTGATCCAACAATCTTTTTGTTACCTTTATTATACCTTTCTGTGTTCGTCTGCTAGTGCTGTCCTGACAGTATCACAGACAGGATGGCTTATGCAACAGAAATTTTTTTTTTTCTCACAATTCTGGAGGCTAAGAATTTGAGGTCAAGAAGTCAACAGGGTTGGTTGGTTTCTTCTGATGTCTCTCTCCTTGGCTTGTAGATGGCCATCTTCTCCTTCTGTCTTCACATGGTCTTCCCTCTGTTCCCTCTGTTTGTAGCTGTGTCTTAGTTTATACTTCTTGTGAGGAAATGTGTCTTATTGCATAAAGGCTTTTCCCTAATGGCCTCATTTTAACAGAGTTGCTTTTTTTTTTTTTTTTTGAGATGGAGTTTCGCTCTTGTTGCCCAGGCTGGAGTGTGCAATGGCGCGATCTCAGCTCACCGCAACCTCTGCCTCCTGGACTTGCTTCTTTAAAGGCCGTGTCTCCAAATACGGTCACATTCTGAGGTACCGAGGATTTGCATTTCAATGTAGAATTGAGTGGGACACAATTCCATACATAACACTCTCTCATCTCTCCACAGTTCCCTCTTTATCCAGCTTAGATTCCATGTTCTGTCCCTTCAGTCACTACTTTGCGAAATTCATCAGCCCCTTGCCTCTATCTTCCTCTGCTACAATAACCTAGGAAAACCCCAAACTCTGTGAACCCTATTATTTCTTTATTCCATACTGATGCCCATGTAGTATACCTGGCAGGAAATATATACACACATACACACAGCCATGCCATTTGGCCTCCATTTAAATTAATAACCGCGGGGCATATAAGCACTTAATACTAAGTATCTTACCACATGTCTAGTGCTTTTCTGAAACAATTCTTTTATACTTTTTTGTATCACCTCAACTTCCACCACCTTCTTCTCTCACTACAGTTTTAGCCTCCAATCTTGCCTCCAAATACATTGTAGGGGAAAATAGTTATACTTTGAGGACTCCCTTAAAGAACATCACCAAGTCTAGTGGCCTATGCATGTCTGTATGGACACTGCCCACCATACTCCCTGGCATAACCACATCTTACAGTTGGCCCTTCCGCTTCTTTTCTGGATTTCAGCTTCTTTTACCTAATCACGAATGAAGCTCCTTGGTTTTAACTGTCCTCTCTTTCACTATCAATTTCTTTCTCCCTACAGGGTCACTTCCATCAGAATGCCAGCATGTTTAGAATATTTTATTTTTTGACCAGGAGCAGTGGCTCACACCTGTAATTCCAGCACTTCGGGAGGCCGAAGTGGGCGGATCATGAGGTCAGGAGTTTGAGACCAGCCTGGCCAACATGGTAAAACCCCATCTCTACAAAAATAAAAAATTATCCAGGCGTGGTGGTTGGTGCCTCTAATCCCAGCTACTTGGGAGGCTGAGGCAGGAGAATCGCTTGAACATGGGTGGCAGAGGTGGCAGTGAGCTGAGATTGTGCCACTGAACTCCAGCCTGGGCAACAGAGCTAGACTTCATCTCTTAAAAAAAAAAAAAGAATATTTTATTTTTCAAAGTGCCTTGCCCTTTATGCACTGCCACATTTTTTCTCCCCATAAAAGTAAAGTTTCTGAAAGAATTGGCCATTGTGGACTTCCTTGTAACCTAATCTCTCCTTAGCCCACTTTGACCAAGCCTCCATCTCCACCACTCTACTGAAACTGCCCTTCTTAGGGTCACCAGTGATGTCTGTGTTGCCAATTCCAGGAGTCACTTTGCTGTATTCATTTTACTCAGACCACAGTAGGAATTTACACAGTTCGCTGGTCTTAGTTACTAAAACACCACCTCTTCTTGCTTCTGCGATACTCACGCTCCTGGTTTTCCTCCTACCTCACTGACTACTCCTGCTTAGCCTCCTCTGATGGCCACCACCCCCTTCTGCTCAGTCTTTAAACCTTTAAGTGCCCCAGGGACTAGTCCTAAGCCCCGTACTTTTCTCTTTCTATGCTTTCTTTGTAAGTTTTATCTCCAGTTCCAAGCCCTTAATACTACCCTTCTGCTAATAACTCATTTCTCTAAGTGTTTATCATTTCCCTAAGTTCCGAATTCAGATATCCAGCTGCCTGATGCATATCCATACATGTGTCTAAGAGGCCCTTCAAGTTTAGTATGATGTAAGCATATTACAGATTAAGAAAAGTATTCCTAATCTATAACCCCACTTCACAAAACTCCTTGGTCCAATTCCCCCTTGGATTACTGAAATATACTCTGATTCATTTCCCTGTCCTCTCTCTTGCCCCCAAACCTCCCCCAAACACACAGAGCAGCTGGGACAATCCGTTTAAACTCACGACCTCAATATAAAACTCTCCGTTGGCTTCCCAATGCAGTAGGACGTTAGCCCTACCACCTTATAATACATACAGTGCTTCACGTGACCCAGCCTTGACATGCACCTCAACCTTAATCCCCTGCCGCTCTCCCCACGTCCTGACATGCAGGGAGCCAGAAATACTGGCTTTCTTTCTGTACCTTGAACAGGCTAAGATGTTTCCTATTTCAAGGTCTTTGCACTTGTTTTTCTCTCTACTTGTAGTGCTCTGCCTTCCATTTTTATACACGAGTACATATTTTAACATTTGGGTCTCAGCTCAAATAGTTACTCCTTATTGAAGTTTTTCTGTCCACTCCCTCTAAAGTGAGCTACCAATTACTTTTAAAATAATCACCTTATGTTATTGTTGCCATAACACTTATAATCTGTTGATTACTGTTTGTTTGCTTATTTATGATGCTCCTTGCCTCCAAAAATGTAAGCTCCACAAGGAGAAGGCTTTTTCTTTCTACCCCTGTAAATCCCCGATGCTTAAGCTAATACCTATTTTTCTGTATAAATGTTTATTGATTCAATGAACAAATAAATGAAAGAATGAATTCTGCCTCAAGGAATTTATCCTAATAAGATAATTGAACTACACATACAAGGATGTCTATGATAGTACTATTCAAAAATAGCAAAGAATTAGAAACAATCTAAATGACCAACAGATCAACTACATAATTTCTATATTACCTATGTCACAGAATAATGAATAAAAGAATAAGAATTGAATAGTAGATTTATATTTATTGACTCGGGAAAATGCTAACTAGATACTGTTGAATGAAAAAAGCTATGTAACTGAAGCCCAGAGTGTGCACCCATTTATATAAAATTACATCTATACAACATTATATTGAACTATGCATTAATATACATGTATGTGTAGACAGATGTCCAGAATTATGTCTGGAAACATTAACAGTGATTATCTTTGAGAAATCTGGAACTGATTTTTACTTTGTTACTATACCTTTTTGAATCATTTCAATTTTTATATGAGCATGTATTGTGTTCACAATCAGAAAAACAAAGACTAAAATTTCTACTACTAGCCTTTGGCTCATCAGATTGACAATCCTAGGATTTTTCCAAGTAATTTTTGAGAAAAAAGTTTTTCAACATACTTCTAAAGCTCTCTATTTAAAGTTTATTTATTTTCCCCCTGTCTTGCTTTTCTTATTGTTATTTGAAATGTGGAAACACTAAGCATTGCAAAAAATAATAAAATAAATCAAAAAATATTATTAGGCTAAGCTTTTCAAAGTGTATTTTAATGTAGCATCAAGCATGTTCACATTTTTATTACTGATTATAATGTTCAACAGTCTGTGACACAACAATTCAGACTTTTTGGCAGACAGACCCCTGTTTCCATTTCTTTTAGTACAAGATGTAGGGTGTGGAAACTTTCTACTTCCTTGGAAACTCCTCTGAAAACGGGTTTTCAACTCAGTGCAGCCTCTAAGTGTTTAAGAGGTGACTGAATTTCTGAAAGTGGTCTGACTGTTTTAGTGCTGCTGGCAACCACTGTAACTTTCACACTATGTGAAAGGGGGAAAAATCCATATTATTAAAAATTTGCCCTAGATCTCTTTCCCATTTCCTTTTTTTTTTTTTTTTTTTTACAGAGGCCAAAATATCAGGATAATTTTTCTATGGAAACATTTAAACTCAGCATCAAAATATTTGCTTATATGACTACATCTCTGAATAATAATGATCATATTAATCACTTAATTGTTAGTGAGAAGGCAGCTACAAAAAAAGATGTCTAAATTCCATGCATGTTTTTCTTTTCTTTTCTCTTTTTTTAACCTCTGTACTGCCAAGTAGAATATCCATTTCTATTCAATTTCTTGAGGCTAAATAGGATACCTAACCCTATATATTTTTTATGGAAGAAAACAAAACAAAAAAAAAACCACTGCCTTTAATTAACTTTTTAACTGGGAAAAATATATTATAGCAATTTTTTTCAAATTAAAATAGTCTCTGTCTGCTCCTATCATTCAGAAGTTGGCTGGTGTATTAGTCCAATTCAGCTCCTATAACAAAATACCAAAAACTAGGTGGCTTGTAAAAAACAGATATTGATTTCCCACAGTTCTGTAGGCTGGTAGATTTAGTGGCTGGTGAGGGCTGACTTTCTGGCTCACAGAGAGTGACTTGTTGCTGTGTCCTCACATGGTGAAAGGTGTAAAAGGGCTCTCTGGGGTCTATTTTATAAGGGCACTAATCTCATTTATGAGGTCTCCACCCTCATGACCTAATCACCTCCCAAAGTTCCCACTTTCTAATACCATCACCTTGGGGGTTAGGATTTTAACCTATTAATTTGGGGGGAACACAAGCACTCCGACCATTGCAGTTGGCTTCCTAGGACAAAATCCTAAAACTAGGCAACTTTTATGTCTCATTTGGATGTAGCTATTTGCTTTGCTGGAGTAATAAGTTAGCATTCCAACTTCCCAGAGAGTCCTTTTGCATTCTCTGCAGATGGAGTTCAAGAAGAAGCTGGCCATGAACTTTTGTGGACACTGTCTCTGTCCCCAAAGCTATCTTTCCCACTCCCTTAGCAGGGAGAAGAAGATAGGTAGACTGTGGTGAAGGATCCAAATTATCCAACATGTTTTAGGGCATAATCAGAGATGAAACATAGGTTTCCATTTGTGTGTATCATTGATTTTTTTTTCAATTCCAATATCTCATCAGTTCCTATGACTTTGATTATCAAGTCATCATGGATGCACTATACGTCTTAATCCCCAGCTTCATTTCTCACTTCATTCCTGAACTTCAGGCCCATGTGGACCAATGCCTTCCCGAAAATTCAGCTCATCACAAATTGAATCCATCATGTTCTCCACAAATTGGATCGCTCTCTTTTGAGTTCTCTATATTGGTTGATATGCATCACTCAATATCCTTCAGTGCGGATATCTAAAATTGAAACTTAAAAGTCATGGTCAACTCCATCATGGTCAACAGACCTTCCTTAAGACCTGTAAATTCCACCCCGGCAATGTCTTTGGTATCTATTCTCAGCTTTTTATTCTAAGTGTCATTTTCACAATCAAGTCCCCACTATCTCTTGTCAAGTCCAAGAATTGACCGTCTCTGGCCTGTAGGCCAAAATTTAGTCCACTGCCTCTCTTTGAAACAAAGTTATATTGGACTGTTTGTGGCTGCTTTCACATTACAAAGTCAAAG
Organism: Nomascus leucogenys; assembly: GCF_006542625.1. NCBI lineage: Eukaryota > Metazoa > Chordata > Mammalia > Primates > Hylobatidae > Nomascus > Nomascus leucogenys. The sequence goes on from NC_044394.1 coordinate 54,313,089, forward strand.
TTGAATAGTTGTAACAGGGACTATGTGACACATAAAGTCTAAAATGTTGACTATTTAGCCCTCACCTTCATGGTCTAAACCGCAGCAAAAGCCTTCAAAAAGTTTACATTGTTTATGTAAAATACTCAATAGGAGGAACCAATACATAGTTACGCAGAGAAAAGGAAAGAAACAAACACAACCTTTCAACCCACAATAATAACCACTATGAATCTTTCTATGCTTTTCCTGGGCACATAATATTATTCTTTACAATAATTGAATCTTATTGTACATACTATTTTTCCCAAGTTGAGTCTTATCTTTTAGTAATATTAAATGAGTTTTCTCCTGATAAGTTTTTACAGTTATGTAATATTCAATATTATAAAGATTTTAGGGCTCTAAACTTTTTTAATAGGCATTTTCAAATTACTTTCTGGACAGGTTGTATATTTACATCACCACCAGGATTGGGACTTAAAGCTAAACCAAGTTTTAGCCTCTTCAATTCTAGCTAAATATAAGTGTCACTTTTTATGATATGGTAACTCAATGCTATTTTTATTTTTACCTCTGTGATTAATAGTAAAATTGAGTATTTTACAATATGTTTAATAACCACTTGCATTTTTCTTCGTGTGAATTGATTAGGCTTATTATTTTCCACTTCTCAATTTCAGTGAACATCTTGACCTTAATTACTTACTAGTATTTCCAATAAAACAAAAATAATCGTGGTCCATAAGATCACAAGGTAATGTACAGTGATGCACAATATCAAGATTCTAGATATGGTTCTTCTTGATTGACAGACTTATGAACAAAATAACTAGTGTCTTATTGTATTAGTCAATTCTTGCACTGCTATAGAGAAATACTTGAGACTGGATAATTTACAAAGAAAGGTTTAATTGATACACGTTTCTGCAGGCTGTACAAGAAGCAAGACACTGGCACCTGTTCCACTTCTGAGGAGGCCTCATGAAACTTACAATCATGGTGGAAGGCAAAGGGGGAGCAGATACGTCTTACATGGAAGGAGAAGGAGCAAGAAAGAACAAGGCGGGAGGTGCTGCATGCTTTTAAACAACCAGATCTCATGAGAACTCACTCACTACCATGAGAACAGCACCAGAGGGATGGTGCGAAACCATTCATGAAAAATCCACCCCCATGATCCAACCACTTCCCATCAGGCCCCACTTCCAAGATTGAGGACTACAGTTTCACATAGGATTTCATGAAGACACAGATCAAAACCATATCACTTATCCACAGACACCCAATATAAGCAATAGTCATTGTTAATAAAACAGCAATAATAAGGTAAGCACTTTACATACATTTACTCAGTTTAAATCTCACAACAGTGCCATGAGCACATATCATCCCCATTTTATAGATAAGAAAACTGAGGCACAGAGCACTTAAGAGATCGAGGGCTCTCTTGGCATCAAAAGCCATCCTTTTAACCATATGCTACGCTGCCGCCTATGCTGATAGTAAAAGTAGGAATCCTCTGTTTATCTTATTAGCCTTAAATATTGTGGACAGTGGCCCTTTAATTTTTTTTGTTATATGTGTGCTTGAAGGAAATTTTTTGTTATATAGAAATTTCCTATGAATACCTATGAATACATAGTTAAATATAATCACTTTTCATGTTTATTTTTTCTTTCTTTTTCTTTTTCAACAGAGTCTTGCTCTGTCTCCCAGGCTGGAGTGCAGTGGCACAATCTCGGCTCACTGCAACCTTTGCCTCCCAGGTTCAAGCAATTCTCTTCCCTCAGCCTCCCAAGTAGCTGGGATGACAGGCATGTGCCACCACGCCCAGCTAATTTTTGTATTTTTAGTAGAGACAGGGTTTCACCATGTTGGCCAGGCTGAGTCAAACTCCTGACCTCAAGTGATCCGCCTTGGCATCCCAAAGTGCTGGGATTACAGGCATGAGCCACAGCGCTTGGCCACGTATTTATTTTCTTTCTTTCACATTGTTTAGAAAGACATGCCCAAGCATGGAATTTACTTATTTTTTTCTATTTTCACTATAGTTGTATTTTCAAATAATTGTTATTTATCTCTGATTGTAGAAAACTTAACTCTATGTTGTCAATTCCAAATCATCACTCACTGAGGCATCATGTGTATTCTTAAAATCTCAATCTAGTCATGCAACATAGCTTCCCCAAAATCTTCAGTAACATCCCAGATCATACAGAAAAAAAAGATAATTTTTTTTTTTGAGATGGAGTTTCACTCTTGTTGCCCAGGCTGTAGTACAATGGTTCAATCTCTGCTCACTGCAACCTCCGCCTTCTGGGATCAAGCAATTCTCCTGCCTCAGCCTCCCGAATAGCTGGCATCACAGGCATGTGCCACCATGCCTAGCTAACTCTGTATTTTTAGCAGAGATGGGGTTTCTTCATGTTGGTCAGGCTGGTCTTGAACTCCTGACCTCAGGTGATCTGCCTGCCTTAGCTTCCCAAAGTGCTTGGATTACAGGTGTGCACCACTGCACCGTCTGATAATTTTTGTTTGTTTGGCTTTCAAGATCTTGTAGGATCTAGTTCCAATCTACCTCTAATATACTCCTCACTATTTCTCCAATTTTCACTAGATAAGCTATTCAGCATTTCCAGAAGACACCCCATATTTCCTATTCTCCTGCCTTTTCTTATTACCTGTTTCATTTTTAGAGGATGACCTCCCAAATTGGACACATAATTTGCCATCAAGCTCAAATACTGTATCTTCTCTGGAGACTTCCTGAGTCCTTACTAGGAATTATCTCTTAGGTTGTCATTTCATGGTATACATGATTATTGCATTAATTACATGGAATAATAAAGCCCACCCCACATCCTCACAAATGTTCATTAGCTCCCAAAGGGCAAGGACCAAATCCTACTCAGTTATCTTTCCATTACAGAGCTCAGCAAATGAGCAAATACTCAATAAAACATTGTGCAAATCAAATTGAATGAAAATGCTTGTGTCAGTTCACTCATTTGTCTCTAATGCATTTCTTTCATCTCCTATTTTGTCTCTTCTCTATTCACATCATTGCGTACCATATGTGAAGTTACCTGCAGCAGCATTGTAATGCATTATTCATATCCTACAGCCTTTTTATGGAACAATTAATTTGAGGAATAAAAATATTTGGAAGTTTTCAGCTTTCTCTTTTACTCACATTTTGACTAAAAACGTTGGATAGTTATTAGCAGCAGGACTCTTAAAGGTAATGACATCTTATGAATGTGAATAAACTGTAGTCTAAGACATTTTAGGCAAAAAAGGGGTTTTGAAAAACTGACTTTTCTGCATCAAGTTGTTTTAAAAAAGACCCACAATAACATAGTCATAAATATTTGCCAGCTGAAAGCTATACCTCTATGAAAATTGAGAGTGTTCAAAAAAATGCTGTATGTATTTTTCAGGAACCTGAAGTTGTACTTACCTTATTTATTTTATTACATAGCCTAGGAACAAAATGTGTACTCCTTCAGAAGATGTAGGGTATTAGTTGAAGCTGTACTAGGCTTCCAGAATTGCAATTCTCTTCCAGCAGTACTTCACAATTAGTATTCAAAAGCACTCATATAATAAAATAGAGATTATCTTATTTGAAAATACTATTTATGTCTTTTTCTAAAGAGGGCTTCCTTTTAAAATTAAGCATCAATCTCTGAAGTGAAATCTGCATGTAATGGGCATAAAGCAGTTAACTGGAAGATCTTTTGTGACCACAAAACAATTTGGGAATACTAAGAGAGCACACATGTGAGAGCATCTTGCAGTCAAAATTCAACTAAGATGAAATTTCAAAACTATTGTAGACAACAAACATCCTTCCAACTTCAGCAACAGATATTTTAAAGCAGTAAGAATACTTTTAGGAAAGTTTAGCAAAATACAGTAAGTAGCAGAAGTGGATATTTCTGCATTGCACTCATTGGACACATTTCAGGATCTCTGGTTCGGCGCATGAACTTGCCACAGCCTCTTTCTCCCATATCATCATCTTCTACCATTCACCCTTCATTACACCCACACCAGTTTGTGCTTTTCTTTTTGCCTCAGCATATTTTGGACTAAAAGGGACAGAGACATTACAAAATTAAAAGAGGGTTTGGGCCTCTGAATTCTATCAACAGGAAACAGGCCGAGAATACTACCACTCAACTGCAAACACAGGGCAATGCTCATTGAAAAGCAAAGACGGACAGGTGCAGTGGCTCACACCTGTATTCCCAGCACTTTGGGAGGCCAAGGCTGGTGGATCACTTGATCAGGAGGTCAGGAGTTTGAGATTAGCCTGGCCAACATGGCAAAACCACATCTCTACTAAAAATAATACAAAAAATTAGCCGGGCATGGTGGCGGGTGCCTGAAATCCTGGCTACTAGGGAGGCTGAGGCAGGAGAATCACTCGAACCCAGGAGGCAGAGGCTACAGTGAGCCATGACCGCACCATTGCACTCCAGGCTAGGCAATAAGAGCGAAACTCCATCTCAAACAAAAAAAAAAAGGAAAGAGGAAAGAGCACTCAGAGGTCAGAGCCAAGAGCCATGGAGAATCATTTCTAGGATAGAGCACTAAACCCTAACTAAGAACGCCATAACTGTGTCCAGATGGATTTCAGAATCACTATGGACTAGGGATGAAAGTGTCTTCCAGTTTATTCCTTTTTGAACTGGAGTGACTATAGCAATTATCCTATGCCTAGCCCACATTCCATCATTGTATGTTGAGTGTGTGGGGAGCAGATAATTTGTCTTCATTGCTCATAGGCTCTCACATTGACAAAACCTGTATTAGAGGATCTGTAGTCAATGAACTGCAAGGAGCCTCATGGACTTGGATCTAGTGTACTTGGACCTGATTTGGATTGTGGGATCCTGGACCATGAATTTGAGCATAATGCCATAACGGAATGAGATATGGGGAGTCTTGAAGAGGATAGGAGTTTATCTTACCAGTGAAAAGGTTTGAATTGTGTGGCCAGAGAGCAGACTGTATTTTCAGAAAATGTCCACAACGATCCTTCCAGGCCAGAATCTTGCCAACCCACCGGAAAGCAGTAAAGCTGTATTTTCCCTACCCTTGGAACCAAAGAGCCTTTGTGACAGCTTCAAAGAACAGAAGTTGGTGAAGTAATGATGCAAAACACCTAAGGCGAAGTCATAAAAAGATACAGCTTCTGCCTGACTCTCTCTCTCTCTCTCTCTCTCTCTCTCAGGATATTTACTGTTAGGACTCAGCCACCCTGTTGTGAAGAAGCCAAGGCCACATGGAGAGGCCATATAAGGCTGTCCCAGGCAACAAACCCAGCTAAGTTCTCAGTTGACAGCCAGCCTCAAAGGGCAGATGTATGAATGAGCAGCCATTAGCAACTGGTAAATGCCCTTAAAGACTCTTCACTGGCACTGCTGCTTTTGGAAAGCTTTCTCTTATGCCCATGATCTGGTGTGGATTCCCCTCCTCTGGGTCCCTAGCATCCTATGCCAGTTCTAGTGGCACAAATCACACATACATTGACTCTTAGGTTAGTATCCATCTCCCTCATCAGAAATAAAGATCTAAAGATCTTATTAACAGTACCTGCCTTTCTTATTTATATTTTCAGCACTTAGCATAATGCACAGTAGATAGTTGAACAATGGTAAATAAATGTGTTGGACCAATGAGGTAATAAATATAAAACCAGAAATAATAAAAATAGCGTAAGTGATTAACTAAGATATTTGAAGGAGGACACCAGCAAACCGTTAAATTTGTTTTTAGTGGACAGACACTGAGCGCACTGTGCAAACAGACAGTAAGACTGATACCAAAGTCTGAGGTATGGATGAGAGAGGGATGCCAAAATCACCAACTCAGTGTTTGCCTCCAAGGGGCATTTTACACCTTGAAAGATCACTGGGAGTCCCAAAGAGATTTTGTTTACATGGGTTAAATTTTTCAGCATCTGCCACATTAAAAAATTAACACTGAGAATTTCAAATTATTATTTGTTTACTGACTCATCTTCCAATAACAATAAGAAACCAATTATATGCTAATATAAATCACATTTTATGAAAAATAACTCTATTATTCAAAAAATAATTTAGTGAGAAGAGTGGCATTGATTTATAATTTTGAAAATTCCTTTAATGTCTGGCAGAACAGAGAAGGCTGGATTCTCATACCATCTTGGGCATTCCATCTGCTATGATATATTGTTTTGGTTGAAGTATATAAAGAAAATCCATCCACACACAGCTATGTAGTTGAAAAAATTAACTTTCTCAGATAATTGTGATACTTACTTTGATACTTCATCAACACCCAAGTGATAATTTCCTAAAGGTTAGTTGCAATATGGAATCTAAAACAATATTAATGACCTTTCACTCTCAGTTATATTAAAATCCCTTGGTCTATCCTGCACTTTGAATGGACCTTTTAGTCATCCACAAGCTTGTAACATCATATATTGGTCATTTAGAAAATGTTAGTTCATTGAGTTATGCAGATTCTTCAAGTATTAACATATTTTATAATTCAATATCAAAAATTCAAGCTTGACACTTTCCCGGTATTTAAAGGTTTAGCTGATAAGATCAGAGGTGATATTAACAAGGATATTAACAATGTTTAACAAATATTAACAATGATTAATATGAACAATGATATTAACAATGATCAATAGTAACAATTATTAACAATGATATTAACAATCATTAATATCTCTGATTGTATCAGCTAAGTCTTTAAATACCAGGAAAGTGTCAAGCTTGTAGTAACAGGCATGGTTTTTAGAAATTCTAATTTTGGTTAAAAATCTGAATTTTTAACATTAGCATCAGATATTGTTAATTGTTGCCCTTGAAGTGAAAGGCTCACTTGATCCTTTTCAAGAAAATGTCACTTAAATACTCAAATCTGAATATCCATAGTTTATCTCTCAGCTGTTCTTTCAAGTAAAAATTGTGTTCTGTGAACAAAAAAGTGTCTATTCCAGCTCACAGCCCAAACTGTCACGCACATACTTCTTCTTGAGACAACCATCATGCTTTGGAATGCAGCAGAGGTGCTTAATGTGAATTTCCCATTTCATCACACAGACTATTGGGGCAAAGGTAATCAAACTTTGAGATGTAATAAAGTCAATAATTATTACAGCTTTATCAAGGACATTTGTTAGTAAAACTAGTTCCTTTCTTTTTTCCTTCCTCCCTTCCTCCCTCCCTCTCTCCTTTTTAAATTGTATATTATTGGTATTGAGGTTTCAGCATCAGTAGCTTAACTCTCCATTGCTTTTGCAACACCAGTAAAAATGTCCACAGAATAAAAGACAAATACTGTCTCAGTGTTAGAAAAATAGTTTCGGCCTCACAAACCTCCTGCAAGGACTTAGAAAAAATTATACTTTTTGTTTCTTCCTTGCCCAAGGCTCCATGGAACACACTTTGAGAATCATTGTACCATCTTTACACAGTCCTCATTAAGAGCTTTATTTGTTTTCTAGTATTGAAAAAAGGGTAAATTGCAGAAATGCTATGTAGTTAAACCTCAGATTTTAAAATTCAATGTATCTGTCATCATTTTTAGAACACCATTCACATAACTCTGTTAACAGAAATTAACGTCTGCATCTCAACTAACTAATTTGATGTGAACAATAATATTATATTAAAATACAAATAGAGAAACAGGACAGGGAAAAAAGAAAGAGGAGTAAGTCTGCGAGTTTGTAAATAATAAAGAAATTTGATACTGGCACCCTGTTTATTACAAAAAATGTGCTAATTCTTCTCAGATATTAGGTATTACTATATATACCTATATATGGATGTATGTGAATGAGTCTAAATAGACATATAGTTGTAACCATATGTAAGTTTGCATACAATTCCTCCCATAATGTGAGTTCAATTCTTTTCAAGAAGACTCTTTCATCTTTATACAGTTGCAAGGTAAAGTGTCTGTATTGGTTTAATTGTGTTCTCCCTAAATTTCCATATTGAAGTCCTAACCCTTCGTGCTTCAGAATGTGACTCTAATCCAAGATCACTGGTGTACTTCTGGAAACAGGAGATGAAGACATAAACATACACAGAGAGAGGATGACGTCTTCTGTGAAGACAGACGAAGTTAGCTATTTAGAAGCCCAAAAGAGAGGCCTCAGGAAAAAAATCAACCCGGCTGACACCTTGATCTCAGACTTCCAGCCTCCAGAATTGTGAGAAAACAAATGTCTGTTGTTAAAACTGCGCAGTCTGTGGTATTTGCTACGGCAGCTCCAGCAAACTAACACAGTGTCCTTCAAGTTAGTTGAGTAGAGGTAGCTCAGTGGAGCAGACTAAATAGACGTGTATTATGCTCTTAGTGTTCTCATCCAGTAAGACCAGTTAAGGGAGGATACTCAGAATCAGCAGAACTTCACATTTTGAAACCTCCAAACTCTAAACCTCAGCTGAAACTTTTCCAACATGGAAGTTTCTCCTTTGGGGAAGTGTATTAGTCCGTTTTCACACTGCTAATAAAGACATACCCGAGACTGGGAAGAAAAAGAGGTTTAATGGACTTACAGTTCCACATGACTGGAGAGGCCTCACAAACATCGTAGAAGGCAAGGAGGAGCAAGCCAAGTCTTACGTAGATGGCGGCTGGCAAAGAGGGAGCTTGCACAGGGAAACTCTCGTTTTTAAAACCATCAGATCTCGTGAGACTCATTCACTATCACGAAAACAGCACAGGAAATACCCGCCCCCATAATTCAATCACCTCCCATCAGGTTCCTCCCACAACAGGTGGGAATTGTGGAAGTTATAATTCAAGATGAGATTTGGGTGGAGACACAGCCAAACCATATCAGGAAGTAAGCAAGTTCTCATATGTATTATTTCTCTGATAACTCTGTTTTGTTTGATCATAAAAAGAGAATCCAACCAGAAATATGCCATGACTTTCTGTCACCTATTGCTCCTCTCCTATCTACTGTGATCTTTAAATTACTTACATTTAATGAACCGATGAGCTTGAACCTATTTCACCTCTCATTCATTCATTCTTCTTCTTTGTCATTTAATAATTGGAAAAACCTACTGAGAGGTAACTAGAATTAAAGAACCATTCTATATGCTGGCAATACAATTAAAAACATAGTTCCTGCCATTATGGAGCTTACATTCTGTTAGGGGAGACACAAGATAACAACAATATCAATATCAAAGAGAATAATATGCCAGCTACTTAGATTTTTTTTTTTAGACAGAGTCTTGTTTTTGTCACCCAGGCTGGAGTGCAATGGCATGATCTTGGCTCACCGCAACCTCCACTTCCCAGGTTCAAGTGATTTTCCTGCCTCAGCCTTCTGAGTAGCTGGGATTACAGGCACCTGCCACCATGCCCAGCTAATTTTGTATTTTTAGTAGAGACGGGGTTTCTCCATGTTGGTCAGGCTGGTCTCAAACTCCCGACCTCAGGTGATTCACCCGCCTCGGCCTCCCAAAGTGCTGGGATTACAGGCGTAAGCCACCGTGCCTGGCCTCGCCAGCTACTTAGATTCTATGAAGAAAAATAAATTATGCATAGGATGGAGACCAGGTGAGGCAATCCTATGTTACTTAGAGAGGCATCTCTGATGAGGTGAGAGTTAAGCCCAATCTGGAAGGAAGTACAGGTGCAAGTCAGGCAGATATCTAAAGAATTTCATTCTAAGCAGAGGAAACAGAAACTTCTAAGGCCCTCAGGTGAAATTTGTGGAAGAATCTGGGGACACCTGGATTAGAGTATGCAAGAAAGAGAATAACAAGAGAATAGGTTTGAGATATTGGGAGTTGGCTTTGGAGGTTACTCTAAGGAGCATTTAATTTTTATTCTTAATGAAATAAGAAACCATAATGCAGAGAAATGATCTAATCTAACACTTTCTTAATTAATTAATTTATTTATTTTGAGACAGAGTCTTGCTTTATTGCCCAGGCTGGAGTGCAATGGTGTGATCTTGGCTCACTGCAACCCCCACTTCCTGGGTTCAAGTGATTCTTGTGCCTCTGCCTCCCGAGCAGCTGGGATTACAGGAGTGCACCACCATACCCAGCTAATTTTCATATTTTTGTAGAGATGAGATTTTGTGGTGTTTCTCAGGCTGGTCTCAAACTCCTGACCTCAGGTGATCCAGCCTTGACCTCCCAAAGTGCTGGAATTACAGATGTCAGCCACCGTGCCCAGCCTCTTAATTTATTTTTTTTAATAGACACATAATAATTGTACATACTTACCTGGTACAATGTAATGTTTCAATAAATGTATACATTGCATAATGATCAAATGAGAGTATTTAGCATATTCATCACCCCATACATTTATTATTTCGTTGTGGTGAACACACTCAAAACCCCCTCTTCTAGCTATTGTGAAATATGAAATATAATATTGTTAACCATAGTCACCCTACTGTGCAATGGAACACCAGAACTTCTTCTAATTGTAACTTTGTACCCCTTAACTAATCTGTCCCTATCACCCCCTCCTCTCTCCCTTCCGCATCCTCTGGTAACCACTGTTCTACTCTCTACTTCTATGAGATCAATTGCTTTTGCGTCCGTGTATAGTGAGATCAGCTGGTATTTGTCTTCCTGTGCCTGGTTGATTTCACTTCACATAATGTCCTCTAGGTTCCCCCATGCTGCCACAAATAACAGGATTTTATTCTTTCTAATGGCTTGCATTTTCCGGCCCAGTGTGGTGGCTCACGCCTAATAATCCCAGCACTTCAGGGGGCTGAGGAGGGTGGGTCACTTCAGCCCAGGAGTTCAAGACCAGCCTGAGCAACATGGTGAAACCCCAACTCTACAAGGTACAAAAGTTAGCCAGGTGTGGTGGCATGTGATACTGGTCCCAGCTACTTGGGAGGCTGAGAAGTGGGAGGACCTATTGAGTCTGGGAGCTCGAGGCTGCAGTGAGCTGAGATCATGCCACTGCACTCCAGCCTAGGCTACAGAGTGAGATCCTGTGACAAGCAAACAAACAAACACATTTATAAAAAGAATACAAAATAAAAATAAAAGCCTGAATAGTATTCCACTGCATATATATACCATATTTTTTATCCATTCATCCATTGATGGACAGTTAGTTTGATTCCATATTTCAGCTATTGAGAATATTGCTGGAACAAACATGGGAGTGAAGCTATCTCTTTCACACACTGATTTTATTTCCTTTGGATATATACTCAGTAGTGAGATTGCTGGATCATTTGGTAGTTCTATTTTTAATTTTTTTAAGGAACCTCCATATTCTTTTCCATAATAGCTTTCCTAATTTTCATTCCAACCCACGGTGTATAAGTGCCCCCCTTTCCCCACATCCCTCCCAGCATTTGTTATTCTTTGTCATTTTGGTAATAGGCACCTTAATTAGGATGAGGTGATATCTCAATGTGGTTTTAATTTGTATTTGCCTGATGATTGGTCATGTTCAGTATTTTTTTCATATACCCTATCTCCTCAGGACTTTTACCCAATTTTAAACAGGATTATTTGCTTTTTTTCTGTTATGGAGTTAGTTGAGTTCCTTCCATATTCTGGATATCAACCCTCTGTCAGATGCATAGTTTGCAAATATTTTCTTCCATCCTGTACATTGTCTCTTCACTTTGTTGATTATTGTTATCATTTTTTGTTGTGCAGAAAGCTTTTTAGTTTGATGGAATCCATTGTCTGTTTTTGCTTTCATTGTTTGTGCTTTTAAAGTTTTATCTGAAATATCTTTACTCAACCCAATGTCTTGAAACATTTCTCCTATGTTTTCTTCTACTAGGTTTATCAATTCAGGTCTTATATTGAAGGCTTTATCCATTTTGAGTTGATTTTTGTATGTAGTAAGACATAGCTTCATTCTGCATATAGATATCTAGTTTTCCCAGCATTGTTTATTGAGGAGACTAATTATTTCCCCAATGTACATTCTTGGCACCTTTGCCAAAAACCAGTTGGCTATTGGTGTATGGATTTATTTCTGTGTTCTCTATTCTGTTCCATTGGTCTATGTATCTGTTTTTATGTCAGTACCATGCTGTTTCTATTTCTGTACCTTTGTAGTATATTTTGAAGTCAGGTAGTGTGATGCCACCAGCTTTGTTCTTTTGGCTCAAAATTGCTGTGGTTATTCAGGGTCTTTTGTGGGTATAGGTGATTTTAGAATTCAAAAATCAAACAAGAACACACACACACACACGCACACTCAAAAACACAAAAGAAAACTACAGGCCAACATCTCTGATGAATATAGGTGCAAAAATCCTTGACAAAATACCAGCAAAACAAATTTGACAGCACATTGAAAGATGATTCACTATGGCAAGTGGGACTCATCCCATGGATGCAAGGATGGTTCAACACACAAATCAATAAATGTAATATATTGTATTAACAGAATCAAGGACAAACCTCATACGACCATTTCAATAGACATAGAAAAAGCATTTGATAAATGTCAACATCACTTCATGATAACAAAAAAAAAACTCTCAACAAACTCAGTATAGAAGGAATATACCTCAACATAATAAAGGTCATATGTGACAAACCCACAACGAACATCATACTTCACTGGGAAAAGGTGAAAGCTTTTTTCTAAGATCTGGAATAAGACAAGGATGCCCACTTTCACCACTTTTATTAACACAGTACTGGAAGATCTAGTCAGAGAAAGAGAAAGAAATAAAAGACATCTAAGTTGGAAAGGAAGAAGTTAAATTATTCCTGTTTGCAGACTACATTTTCTTACACATAGAAACTCTAAAATTGCTACCATGAAACTGTTAGAACTAATAAAAAAATTCAGTAAAGTTGGAGGATACAAAATCAACATACAAAAATCAGTAGCATTTTAGAACTAATAAAAAAATTCAGTAAAGTTGGAGGATACAAAATCAACATACAAAAATCAGTAGCATTTCTATATCACAATAGCAAACTCTCTGAAAAAGAAACAGAAAGCAATTCCATTTATGATGGCTACCAAAAAAAGATACCTAGAAATAAATTTAACCAAAGATGTGAAAAATAACCTGCAATGAAAACTGTAAAACCTTAATGAAAGAAACTGAAGAGGATATAAATAAATGGAAGACAATCTGTGTTCTTGGGCTAGAAGAATTAACATTGTTAAAATATATGTACTACCCAGTGATCTATGGATTCAATGCAATCTCAGTAACATTCTACACAGAAATGACCTAGCTTTTTATTAGGACACCATTTGATTGCCATTTAGAAAATGGACCAGAGCTGAAGCTGGAAGATCGGTTAGAAGATTTTTGCAACAAGCCAGGTAGGAAAAATGACAGTGGCTTTCTGCAGATCTCATACTTGCTTGACAAGGGTCACCTTGGGTCCTTTACAAACTTTGATTTAATCATTCCACATTATATACATTTATCAAAATATTGCATTGTTGCTCCATAAATGTGAGCAACTGTAATTTGTCATTTAAAATAATATCCATTAAAAATAGACAAAAAAATACAAGACTTGCAACATTTGAAAAAATTTGGATTCAATAGGCTTGAGATGGAGCTCAGCAATTCATGTATTCAATAAGTGTCTCAAGTGATTCTTCTCACTGGGCAAATTTGGAAGCACAGGCTTGGAGCAAGTGGAGAGGAGAGAGGCAGAAGACATCAGAATCTGGATAGATATTTTGAAAGTTGAATAGACAAAAATAGATGCTGACAGGACAAAGGACAAAACCAAGGCTGATTCCAAAAGCTGGGGCCATTAGAGCCACAGAACAGGGCAACAAATATGGGTTTTCTTTTGGTAGAAATATTTGGGGAACCCCTAGGAAGGACAACCTACCTAAAAATTTTAAAAGATTTGCTTGAATCCCCACCTCCAATCCACGGAACCCAGTAATTTGTATTGACTCTTGACCCACCCTATCCATCACAACCACCCTGCTTAGAAGCATGGGTGAATAGAAAAGGCTGAGGAGCTTGTTGGAGGGGGTAGAAATAATGAGTTCAATAACTTACAATAACTTTTATTCATTCTTCAGGCAAAGCAAAAATTATCAAATTAAGTGACGTTTAGTAAAGCATTTTGTCACATTCTTTTAAAACTAATCTCTTTTTCTCATTGTGAATCAACACATTGGAACAATATATTAGAATCAACACACTGGAATTCAATCCATTACTATCAATACACTGGAATAAACCATGCGATGGCTGATTTTTGTCAGCTTGACTGGGTTAAGAAATACTCATAGCTAATACAACATTATTTCTGGATGTTTGTGAGATTGGCATTTCAATCAGCAGACTAGGTAAAGAAGATCTGCCCCTAACGATGCAAATTAGCAGCATCCCATCTGCTGAGGACTCAAATAGAACAAAAGACAGAGGAAGGGCAAATTCTCTCTCTCTCTCTCTCATCTTGATCTGGGATGTTGTTTTTTCTTGACTTCAGAAATCAGGGCTTCAGGTTCTCAGGTCTCTAGACTCTGGAACTTAATAGCAATGGCCCCACCAGTTCTCAGGGCTTTGACCTCAGACTAAAAGTTACGTCCTTGGTTCCCCACGTTCTCAGGCCTTCGAAATCAGGCTGGATTACACCACTGGTTGTCCTGGTTCTCCAATTTGCAGATGGTAGATGGTGGGACTTCTAGGCCTCTGTAGTCACATGAGTTAATTCTCAAAAGAAATCTCCTCATAGATATGCATGGATCCTATTGGTTTTGTTTCTCTGGAGGATCGTGACTAACACAAACAATAGTACAAGTTGCTTCACACTTTAACTTTGGGTAACCTTCTTTACGTAACAAAAGCCTGACTGAACAAACTAACTGAGTAGTTAAACAAATAATTCCTTTTTCGCATAGGAAATAGCTAAAATTCTTCTTCTAACCCAAGAGAAAGAAATCTTAAATTTGATATGATTTAAAAAAGAGATTTATAAAGTGATTCATGTTTTCCTAGTGAAGAAAAGTAAACTTATCCATTATAACTCTGATATATCTTATTTATGGAGAGGCGTTCATTGTTTTGTTCCTCTGTGTCTTTCTGTACAAAGGCCAATGCAGTTTATATCATCAAGAGCTGTCTTTCTGAATGTAAATCACATTTAATGGTATCACTTACATATAGAAAGTTTTCCATTTTCTTTAACTTACAGAAAATAAGATGAAAAGAAAAAGACTCCATTTCCCAGAAGGCATGATCAAATTTCAGATGACTTTTTCTACTCCATAATAAGCAAATATCAAATTTAAGCCAGAGAATCATCTGAAAAGGCTTGGCAATGTTATAAGAGCTCATAGTTTTGAGGAGCTTGTTGGAGGGGGTGAAAATCCCAAGACTGATAACTAACAATAGCTAGTATGCATTATTCAGACAAAGCAAAAATTGTCTAAGTGGTGTTTTATAGAAAAATTTTTATCAGGTTGGTTTAAAATGTTGAATCTCTTTTTCTAATTGTGAATCAACACGTTTACATACAGATATCCAAATTTTACACTTGATCACAGGAGTAGCTAAAGACAGATTACAACGTTTTATTCCCAGAAGCCGTTTTTCTTCCATTGCATTGGCTATCTCTTCAAGTTTTTGTGGGGCTTTTTAAGCAGATGCTTTAAGTTGCAATTTGAGTTACAGTTCTCATTTCATTCTACCATTGATTGGTAGATTCCAGGCACCCAGAATCTACTGGAACATTCTCACCCTTCATCACCTTTTGCTAAATATTTGATGGACACGAAAGCATCCCATAATAGTAGAGAAGTAATCAGCTAGCAAAAGGAAAAAATTATCCTTCCTAGCATCATTCCCTTTTTAACTCTTCCATGGGCATGTGCTTCTTTTCAAAATTCGTGAATAAACAACTTGCAGGCCATATCATCCCTGCCTTCTAGGAGCATTTATCCATTTCTTTCTTCAACAAATATTTAGCACCTTCTCTATGCTAGGCAATTTCCTGAACATTGAGGGCCTAGTGACAAGAAATAAATTTGTTACCTTTACAGAGATTACATGCTGGTGAGAAAATGGAAAATTAACAAATAAAAATGAAAAACAATACAATTTCTGATGGTAATATGACATGACAAAAATAAACCATAATCTTCTTAAATGTAATTTAATTTTGTTGCTGTTGTTGTTGTTGTTGTTGTTGAGACAGAGTCTCGCTGTATTGCCCAGGCTGGAGTGCAATGGCATGATCTTGGCTCACTGCAACCTCTGCCTCCAGGGTTCAAGTGATTCTCCTGCCTCAGCCTCCTAAGCAGCTGTGACTACAGGCACCTGCCACCACATCTTGCTAATTTTTTTTTGTATTTTTAGTAGAGACGGGGTTTTACTATGTTGGCCAGGTTGGTCTTGAACTCCTGACCTCGTGATCTGCCCGCCTCAGCCTCCCAAAGTGCTGGGATTACAGGCGTGAGCCACCGTGCCTGGCCTAATTTAATTTTTTTTTTTTTTTTTTTTTTTTTTTGAGACGGGGTCTTGCTCTGACACACAGGCTGGAATGCAGTGGCTGGTATGATCACAGCAAGATCACGGCTCACTTTCCAGGTTTAAGCAATCCTTCCACCTCAGCCTCCCCAGCAGCTGGGACTACAGACACACACCATCACACCTGGCTAACTTTTTCCTTTTCATAGAGACAGTGTCACACTGTGTTGTCTCAGCTGGTCTCAAACTCCTGGGTTCAGACTATCTGCCTGCCTCGGCCTCCAAAAGTAAAAGCAGAATTTTAAAACAGAGAAATGCCATTAGTGAAAAATTGGTGAAATTTGAATAAAATCTTCGGTTTAGTTAATATTACTGAAACAACATTAATTTTCTGTTTATGACTATTATACTATGGTTAGGCAAGATATTAACATAAGGGGAAGTGGGATAAGTGGTATAGGAGAACTCTCTTTTTACTATTTTTGCAACTTTTCTCCAAATCAAAATTAGTTCAAAATAAAATTGAAACAAAAATAAACAAAGTAGAATAAGAAGAAAAAGAGTAGGCCTGGCGCGGTGGCTTATACCTGTAATCCCAGCACTTCAGGAGGCCAAGGAAGGAGGATCACAAGGTCAGGAGTTTGAGACCAGCCTGGCCAATATGGTGGAACCCCGTCTCTACTAGAAAAATACAAAAATTAGCCGGGCGTGGTGGCAGGTGCCTATAATCCCAGCTACTCAGGAGGCTGAGGTGGGAGAATTGCTTGAACCTGGGAGGTGGAGGATGCAGTGAGCCGAGATCGCGCCACTGCACTCCAGCCTGGGTGACAGAACAAGACTCCATCTCAAACAAAAAAAAAAAAGATAAAAGAAAAGAAAAAAAAAGGAAAAAAAAGACTACTATTATAATCCTTGAATTATACAAGGAACAAGAGGTTTCCAGAGTTCATATGAGTCATCAGTGGCAGAGTTGGGAGCAGGATGGGGAATATTTTAAAGAAAGAAACAAATATAAAAGACAAATATAAACAAGCTTCTATTAACTACAGAACTATGGTAGTGCTGGTATTTGAAGTAGGAAGATACATATGAATGGATATAGATACTGATAAGGAGATAGATGTCGTTGTAGATGCAGACATAAGCTGTCCTATAAAAGATAAAACTATTGAGCCTGCATAGCATTTTCATTGATACGCAGTCACACGATGGCTATTAATTTGGGGGCAGAGGACAAAACAGGTATAACTATACTTCTAATGTGAAAAAGCAAAGGAGAAAAGGGTGCAATCTGAAGAATCCATTAAGACATAGAATTAGAGCTGTGTGTATGCCAAAAGAAGTTAGAAGGTCATGGTTAAGGAACACAAAACCCTAAGTCAGCCTTAGTCAGAGAAAGCCAGTCAAATTTTTTTAAAGAAAAAGCTGCAGGGTTTAGAAGCACGGTGTTGGCCATGCAATCAAAAAGATGTGTATGAAGGACATGGGTTTTAGAGTTAGAAGCCTCACTTCAAATCGCAAGTCGGTTACTATCTTGCTTTGGTTAAGGTTTCTAACTTATCTGAGCCACAGATTTTCAACTGTAAAATGATCATAATAATTATAACCATGTCTTAGCATTGTTACAATGAATAATATGAGAAGACTTAGGAAGTGCGCCTACACATTATCTAGAAGTTTAATAAATGATAATATCCTTTTGCTTCCCACCTTCTCCTTACCAACCACACATCTGTATACCTCTCCTATTCCCAGAACTTACACCAAATTTTCAGAGAGCAATGCTTGCCATACAGCAAAAAATGACATGACTATAGAGGCTCTGGGGCAGAAGGCCAGGAGAAAGCAAAGGTGCACACCTCATAGATTCCAATAGAAACATCCTTTTCTCCCAGATAGCTACCAACATTGCCGCTGACATTGAATCACATATCATGTGGGGCACTGCAACGTGGTTTTTTACCATGAAATTTATAGTGTTTGTTGGCTTTTTTTTTTGAGGGGGGGAGTTGTTTCTTTTCTACCATCTCAGATTAAGAATGCAAGAAAATAATGGGGATTAGTTTGTCCAGGGATTTATTTTATGTTAATTCCTGGTTTTCCAAGTGTTTGATCAAATAAGAAAAAATGTGATAACTCCCCAGAATAAGAAATTATGGTGATATTATACTCCTGTGTACATAAGGATGTTTCATGCTACATATCAGAAAAGATGAATTTAACACTAAAAAAATGAAATGTTATGTGTAAGTCCTCAATTCTTTTTTTTTTTTTTTTTTTTTTTTTGAGACGGAGTCTCGCTCTGTCGCCCAGGCTGGAGTGCAGTGGCGCAATCTCGGCTCACTGCAAGCTCTGCCTCCCGGGTTCACGCCATTCTCCTGCCTAGCCTCTCCGAGTAGCTGGGATTACAGGCGCCCGCCACCACGCCCGGCTAATTTTTTGTATTTTCAGTAGAGACGGGGTTTCACCGTGGTCTCGATCTCCTGACCTCATGATCCGCCCGCCTCGGCCTCCCAAAGCTCACTTCTAATTAAAAGTACAAATTTCGAATATAAGAGCTGATATGAAATCAAATCTCCTTAGAGAAACTAAAGCAACACATCAGCCCATTTCTTTTCTCCAAAAATATGTATAGTGCTTTTCATTCATAAAAATAACAGATGAAGTAGGGAGTTGATACAGTTACCTAATTCATTTGGACTTCAAACTTATAAAATAGACATGATCATGTAAAATACCCATGAAATAGGGGCATGTCATCCGTAACCCACAGAAGTGATAGCTTTTCATTCCCTACCACATACATCATTTTTGCTATTCTCTTCCTTCCCATATAGTCTTCTCTTAATCTCACCTTTCAGGCTAAGGAGTATAAATAGAAATTAGTGTATAATAATGGGAATAATCTCAGGAGTTCTATTTGTGTAAATGAACATGTGTGAGAATGTTTGGTTTTTGGCTATACAAAAGAGAAATGCAGATGGCACAGGAGAAAAAAAAAGACTATTTTTGGAAATGGTATTTTTTAAGTTTAAGGCACACAAAGTGTTCTATGGAGTCCTTACAAAAATATGAGAGATTGAGAGATCAAGGTTTGGGAGAAAACCACCTACCATCACAGACCTTTATTTCTTCTTGACAACTCATCAAAACAGAGGTGCTGAGGGAATGCAGGGGGAGCAGAGATGGCAGTGTGAGAAAACAGGCAAGGCAGAGGAAGAGAAGACATGCCCTGTGGTTATTTTGTGATAGTTGTTCGTGCTGCTGCCCATCATTGAGTCTCACTCCAGTGGCAGGAGCACCCTGTATTTGCTTTAAGGGGAGTACATTCCCTTACTTTCAGCCTTCATGTTTGTGGTGGAGCTGATACCAGTTCTTGGCTCCAAGAGTGGAGAATGACGCCAGGTGAAGGCAATCAGTGCATTTCATCTCCCAGGCCACAAATTCAGATGTAAGCACCTACCCCAGGCTAGACCAACTGGAGCCCCAGGCTCCATATGGAGATTCTACTTGAGCTTTTGAGGAAGTCAACTCTCCTTTCAAAATTTCCCAAAATATCATGTTGGGTAGTTGCCACCACCAAAGTGTGACAATAAAGACATCCTAGAGAAACTGATGCCAGCCTTTGAGCCTAATTCAAGTGATGAAATAAGGTACAGGCAGACCTCAGAAATATTGTAGGTCTGATTCCACAACACTGCAACAAAGTGAATCTCACGATAAGTCATGTCACACAAATTTTTGGTTTCCCAGTGCATATAAAAGTTATGTTTACACTATACTATAGTCTATTAAGTGTGGAATAATATTGTATGTAAAAGCACAGTGTGCATATCTTAATAAAAATAATGCTAAAAAATGCTAATCATCCTCTGAGACTTGAGCAAGTCATAATATTTTTGCTGATGGAGGGTCTTGCCTTGTTCATAGCTACCGATTGATCAGGGTGATGATGGCTGTGGCAATTTTTCAAAATAAAACAACTTTGAAGTTTGCTGCATTGATTGACTCTACTTTGCATGAAAGATGTCTCTGTAGCATGCAATGCTATTTAATAGCATTTTACCCACAATAGAATTTCTTTCAAAATTGAAGTCAAACCTCTCAAATCCTGACACTGCTTTACCAACTAAGTTTATGGAATATCCTTTTGTTGCCATTTCAAATACATTCACAGCATCATCAGTAGCAGTTTCCATCTCAGGAAATCACTTTCTTTGCTCATCCATAAAAGCAATTCTTCCACCATTCAAGTTACATCATGAGATTGCAGCATTTCAGTCACATCTTCAGGTTCCACATCCAATTCTAGTTCTCTTGCTATTTCCACCTCATCTGCAGTTACCTTGTGCACTGGTCTTGAACACTTGAAAGTCATCCATGAGGTTTGGAATCAACTTTTTCCAAACTCTGGTCAATATTGATATTTTGACCTCCTCCCACAAATCATAAATGTTCTTTTTTATATAATTTCAACTTTTATTTTAGATTTAAGGGTAAATGTGCAGGTTTGTTACATGGATATATCACACAATACTGAGATTTAGGGTACAATTGATCTTGTCACTTAGGTACTGAGCAAATAGTCCAAAATAGTTTTTCAACCCTTGCCTCCCTCCCTTTCTCCCCGTCTAGGTGTCCCCAGTTGCCATCCTTATGTCCATGAGTGTCCACTGTTTAGCTTCCACTCATAAGTGAGAATATGTGGTATTTGGTTTCCTGTTTTCGCATTAATTCACTTAGGATAAGGGCCTTAAGCTGCATCCATGTTGCTGCAAATGACTTGATTTCATTCTTTTTAATGGCTGTGTATTAATCTATACATTTTCTTTATGTAATCTACTGTTGATGGGCATCTAGGTTGACTCCACATCTTCGCTATTGTGAATAGTGCTACAATGAATGTAGGAGCATGTATTTTTTTGGTAGAACAATTTATTTTCTTTTAGATCTATGCCCATTTAAATAGGACTGCTGGGTTAAGTGGTAATTCTATTTTAAGTGATTTTGGAAATTGCCAAATGGCTTTCCACATTAGCTGAACTAATTTACATTCCCACCAACAAGGTGTAAGTGTTCGTATTTCTCTGCAGCCTCACCAGCATCTATTGTTTTTTGACTTTTTAATAATGGCCATTCTGATGATTGCAAGATGATATTTCATTGTGGTTTTGATTTACATTTCTCTGAGGATTAGTAAGGTTGAGCATTTCTTCTTATGTTTATTGGCTGCTTGTAAGTCTTCCTTTTTGAGAAGTGTCCACTCATGTCCTTTGCTCACTTTTTAATGGGGTTGTTTTTTGATTGTTCAATTGTGTAAGTTCCTTACAGATTTTGGATATCAGACCTTTTTTGGATGCATAGTTTGCAAATATTTTCTCCCATTCTGTAGGTTGTTTGCTTACTCTGTTGATAGTTTCTTTTGCTGTGCAGAAATTCCTTAGTTTAATTAGGTCCCATGTGTCAATTTCTTTTTTTTTTTTTTTTTTTTTTTTTGGCAGTTGCTTTTGAGGACTCAGTCATAAATTACTTCCCAAGGCCAAGGTTCAGAATGGTGTTTTCTAGGTTTTCTTCTAAGATTCTTAGAGTTTGAGATCTTACATTTAAATCTTTAATTCATCTTGAGTTAATTTTTGTATGTGGTGAAAGATAGGAGTCCAGTTTCACTCTTCTGCATATGCCTAGACAGCTATCCTAGCACTATTTATTGAATAGGGAGTCCTTTCACCATTGCTGATGTCGGCTTTGTTGAAAATTAGATGGCTATTAGCGTGCAGCTTTATTTCTGGGTCCTCTATTCTGTTACATTGGTCTATGTGTTTGTGTTTCTGTACCAGTACCATGTCTATTTTGGTTATTTCTACCCTTCTATTAATAGTTTGAAGTTGGGTAATGTGATGCTTCCGTCTTTGTTCTTTTTGCTTAGGATCCATTGGGCTATTTGAGCTCTTTTTTGGCTACTTATGAATTTTAGAATAGCTTTTTCTAATACTGTGAAAAAAATGACATTAGTAACATGATAGGAATAGGATTGAATTTGTAGATTGCTTTGAGTAGTATGGTCATTTTAATCATATTAATTCTTCTAGTTCATGGAATACTTTTCCAATTTTGTGTCATCTGTGATTTCTTTTACCAATGTTTTGTAGTTCTCCTTGTAGAGATCTTTCCTCTCCTTGGTGAGATGCATTCCTAGCTTTTTGTTTTGGTACCTTTTGTAAATGGGATTGTGTTCTTGATTTGGCTCTCAACTTGAATGTTACTGGTGTATAGAAATACTACTGATGTTTTTATACATCAATTTTGTATTCTGAAACTTTACCAAAGTAGTTTATCAGTTGCAGCAGCCTTTCAACAGAGTCTTTAGGGTTTTCTAGGTATAAAATTATATTCTCAGAGAAGAAAAATAGTTTGATTTTTTTCTTTTCCTATTTGGATCCCTTTTATTTCTTTCTCATGCCTCACTGTTGTGGCAAGGATTTCCAGATCTATGTTGAATAGGAATTGTGAGAGTAGTAATCCTTGTCTCTTTCCAGTTCTCAAGCAAAATGCTTCCAGTTTTGCCCATTCAGTACAATGTTGGCTGTGGATTTGTAATACATGGTTCATATTATTTTGAGATATGTTGCTTTGATGCCTAGTTTCTTGAGGGTTTATATTATTAAAGTACATAGACTTTCTGTATGGAAAGCTTTTTCTGTATCTATGGAGATCGTCATATGGTTTTTGCTTTTAATTCTGTTAATGTAGTGAATCACATTTATTCATTTGTGTATGTTGAACCAACTTTGACTTCCAGAAATGAAGCCTACCTGGTCATGGAGAATTAACATTTTCATGTTCTGCTGGATTTAGTGTGCTAGACTTTTATTGAGAATTTTTATGCCTATGTTCATCAGGAATATTGGCCTGTAGTTTTCTTTTTTCATTGTGTCATTGCCAGGTTTTGGTATAAGGGTGATGCTGGCCTCATAGAATGAATTAGGAAGGAGTCACTACTCTTTGATATTTTTTGCAATAGTTTTAGTAGTATTGGTACCAGCTCTTCTTTGCACATCTGATAGAGTTGTTGTTGTTGTTGTTGTTAGTATAGTAGTTTTTTTTTTATTACTGGTTCAATTTCAGAAATTAATATTGGTCAGTTCAGGCCTTCCATTTCTTCTTTTTTTATTATTTTTATAGTTTAAGTTTTAGGGTACATGTGCACAATGTGCAGGTTTGTTACATATGTATACATGTGCCATGTTGGTGTGCTGTACCCATTAACTCGTCATTTAGCATTAGGTATATCTTCTAATGCTCTCCCTCCCCCCTCCCCCCACCCCACAACAGTCCCCGGAGTGTGATGTTCCCCTTCCTGTGTCCATGTGTTCTCATTGTTCAATTCCCACCTATGAGTAAGAACATGCGGTGTTTTTTTGTCCTTGTGATAGTTTGCTGAGAATGATGATTTCCAGTTTCATCCATGTCCCTACAAGGACATGAACTCATCATTTTTTATGGCTGCATAGTATTCCATGGTGTATATATGCCACATTTTCTTAATCCAGTCTATCGTTTTTGGACATTTGAGTTGGTTCCAAGTCTTTGCTATTGTGAATAGTGCTGCAATAAACATACGTGTGCATGTGTCTTTATAGCAGCATGATTTATGGTCCTTTGGGTATATACCCAGTAATGGGATGGCTGGGTCAAATGGTATTTCTAGTTCGAGATCCCTGAGGAATCGCCACACTGACTTCCACAATGGTTGAACTAGTTTACAGTCCCACCAACAGTGTAAAAGTGTTCCTATTACTCCACATCCTCTCCAGCACCTGTTATTTCCTGACTTTTTAATGATGGCCATTCTAACTGGTGTGAGATGGTATCTCATTGTGGTTTTGATTTGCATTTATCTGATGGCCAGTGATGATGAGCATTTTTTCATGTGTTTTTTGGCTGAATAAATGTCTTCTTTTGAGAAGTGTCTGTTCATGTCCTTTGCCCACTTTTGAATGGGGTTGTTTGTTTTTTTCTTGTAAATTTGTTTGAGTTCATTGTACATTCTGGATATTAGCCCTTTGTCAGATGAGTAGGTTGTGAAAATTTTCTCCCATTCTGTAGGTTTCCTGTTCACTCTGATGGTAGTTTCTTTTGCTGGGCAGAAGCTCTTTAGTTTAATTAGATCCTATTTGTTAATTTTGGCTTTTGGTGCCATTGCTTTTGGTGTTTTAGACATGAAGTCCTTGCCCATGCCTATGTCCTGAATGGTACTGCCTAGGTTTTCTTCTAGGGTTTTTATGGTTTTAGGTCTAACATGTAAGTCTTTAATCCATCTTGAATTAATTTTTGTATAAGGTGTAAGGAAGGGATCCAGTTTCAGCTTTCTACATATGGCTAGCCAGTTTTCCCAGCACCATTTATTAAATAGGGAATCCTTTCCCCATTGCTTGTTTTTGTCAGGTTTGTCAAAGATCAGATAGTTGTAGATATGTGGCGTTATTTCTGAGGGCTCTGTTCTGTTCCATTGATCTATATCTCTGTTGTGGTACCAGTACCACGCTGTTTTGGTTACTGTAGCCTTGTAGTATAGTTTGAAGTCAGGTAGCATGATGCCTCCAGCTTTGTCCTTTTGGCTTAGCATTGACTTGGCGATACAGGCTCTTTTTTGGTTCCATATGAACTTTAAAGTAGTTTTTTCCAATTCTGTGAAGAAAATCATTGGTAGCTTGATGGGGATGGCATTGAATCTATAAATTACCTTGGGCAGTATGGCCATTTTCACGATATTGATTCTTCCAACCCATGAGCGTGGAATGTTCTTCCATTTGTTGGTATCCTCTTTTATTTCATTGAGCAGCGGTTTGTAGTTCTCCTTGAAGAGGTCCTTGTAAGTTGGATTCCTAGGTATTTTATTCTCTTTGAAGCAATTATGAATGGGAGTTCACTCATGATTTGGCTCTCTGTTTGTCTGTTATTGGTGTATAAGAATGCTTGTGATTTTTGTACATTGATTTTGTATCCTGAGACTTCGCTGAAGTTGCTTATCAGCTTAAGGAGATTTTGGGCTGAGACAATGGGGTTTTCTAGATATACAATCATGTCATCTGCAAACAGGGACAATTTGACTTCCTGTTTTCCTAATTGAATACCCTTTATTTCTTTCTACTGCCTAATTGCCCTGGCCAGAACTTCCAACACTATGTTGAATAGGAGTGGTGAGAGGGGGCATCCCTGTCTTGTGCCAGTTTTCAAAGGGAATGCTTCCAGTTTTTGCCATTCAGTATGGTATTGGCTCTGGGTTTGTCATAGATAGCTCTTATTATTTTGAGATACGTCCCATCAATACCTAATTTAGTGAGGGTTTTTAGCATGAAGAGTTGTTGAATTTTGTCAAAGGCCTTTTCTGCATCTATTGAGATAATCATGTGGTTTTTGTCTTTGGTTCTGTTTATATGCTGGATTACATTTATTGATTTGCGTATGTTGAACCAGCCTTGCATCCCAGGGATGAAGCCCACTTGATGATGGTGGATAAGGTTTTTGATGTGCTGCTGGATTCGGTTTGCCAGTATTTTATTGAGGATTTTTGCGTCAATGATCATCAAGGGTATTGGTCTAAAATTCTCTTTTTTGGTTGTGTCTCTGCCCAGCTTTGGTATCAGGATGATGCTGGCCTCATAAAATGAGTTAGGGAGGATTCACTCTTTTTCTATTCATTGGAATAGTTTCAGAAGGAATGGTACAAGTTCCTCCTTGTACCTCTGGTAGAATTCGGCTGTGAATCCATCAGGTCCTGGACTTTTTTTGGTTGGTAAGCTGTTGATTATTGCCATAATTTCAGAGCCTGTTATTGGTCTATTCAGAGATTCAACTTCTTCCTGGTTTAGTCTTGGGAGGGTGTATGTGTCGAGGAATTTATCCATTTCTTCTAGATTTTCTAGTTTATTTGTGTAGAGGTGTTTGTAGTATTCTCTGATGGTAGTTTGTATTTCTGTGGGATGGGTGGTGATAACCCTTTTATCATTTTTTATTGCATCTATTTGATTCTTCTCTCTTTTCTTCTTTATTAGTCTTGCTAGCAGTCTATCAATTTTGTTGATCTTTTCAAATAACCAGCTCCTGGATTCATTAATTTTTTGAAGGGTTTTTTGTGTCTCTATTTCCTTCAGTTCTGCTCTAATTTTAGTTATTTCTTGCCTTCTGCTAGCTTTTGTATGTGTTTGCTCTTGCTTTTCTAGTTCTTTTATTTGTGATGTTAGGGTGTCTATTTTGGATCTTTCCTGCTTTCTCTTGTGGGCATTTAGTGCTATAAATTTTCCTCTATACACTGCTTTGAATGTGTCCCAGAGATTCTGGTATGTTGTGTCTTTGTTCTCATTGGTTTCAAAGAACATCTTTATTTCTGCCTTCATTTCGTTATGTACCCAGTAGTCATTCAGGAGCAGGTTGTTCAGTTTCCATGTAGTTGAGAGGTTTTGAGTGAGTTTCTTAATCTGGAGTTCTAGTTTGATTGCACTGTGGTCTGAGAGACAGTTTGTTATAATTTCTGTTCGTTTACATTTGCTGAGGAGAGCTTTACTTCCAACTATGTGGTCAATTTTGGAATAGGTGTGGTGTGGTGCTGAAAAAAATGTATATTCTGTTGATTTGGGTTGGAGAGTTCTGTAGATGTCTATTAGGTCTGCTTGGTGCAGGGCTGAGTTCAATTCCTGGGTATCCTTGTTAACTTTCTGTCTCATCGATCTGTCTAATGTTGACAGTGGGGTGTTAAAGTCTCCCATTATTATTGTGTGGGAGTCTAAGTCTCTTTGTAGGTCACTCAGGACTTGCTTTATGAATCTGGGTGCTCCTGTGTTGGGTGCATATATATTCAGGTTAGTTAGCTCTTCTTGTTGAATTGATCCCTTTACCATTATGTAATGGCCTTCTTTGTCTCTTTTGATCTTTGTTGGTTTAAAGTCTGTTTTATCAGAGACTAGGATTGCAACCCCTGCCTTTTTTTGTTTTCCATTTGCTTGGTAGATCTTCCTCCATTCTTTTATTTTGAGCCTAGGTGTATCTCTGCATGTGAGATGGGTTTCCTGAACACAGCACACTGATGGGTCTTAACTCTTTATCCAACTTGCCAGTCTGTCTCTTTTAATTGGAACATTTAGTCCATTTACATTTAAAGTTAATATTGTTATGTGAGAATTTGATCCTGTCATTATGATGTTAGCTGGTTATTTTGCTCATTAGTTGATGTAGTTTCTTCCTAGCCTCGATGATCTTTACAATTTGGCATGATTTTGCAGTGACTGGTACCGGTAGTTCCTTTCCAAGTTTAGTGCTTCCTTCAGGAGCTCTTTTAGGGCAGGTCTGGTGGTGACAAAATCTCTCAGCATTTGCTTGTCTGTAAAGTATTTTATTTCTCCTTCACTTATGAAGCTTAGTTTGGCTGGATATGAAATTCTGGGTTGAAAATTCTTTTCTTTAAGAATGTTGAATATTGGCCCCCACTCTCTTCTGGCTTGTAGAGTTTCTGCCGAGAGATCTGCTGTTAGTCTGATGGGCTTCCCTTTGTGGGTAACCCGACCTTTCTCTCTGGCTGCTCTTAACATTTTTTCCTTCATTTCAACTTTGGTGAATCTGACAATTATGTGTCTTGGAGTTGCTCTTCTCAAGGAGTATCTTTGTGGCATTCTCTGTATTTCCTGAATCTGAATGTTGGCTTGCCTTGCTAGATTGGGGAAGTTCTCCTGGATAATATCCTGCAGAGTGTTTTCCAACTTGGTTCCATTCTCCCCGTCACTTTCAGGTACACCAATCAGATGTAGATTTCGTCTTTTCACATAGTCCCATATTTGTTGGAGGCTTTGTTCATTTCTTTTTATTCTTTTTTCTCTAAACTTCTCTTCTCGCTTCATTTCATTCATTTCATCTTCCATCACTGATACCCTTTCTTCCAGTTGATCTCATCAGCTCCTGAGGCTTCTGCATTCTTCACGTAGCTCTCGAGCCTTGGCTTTCAACTCCATCATCTCCTTTAAACACTTCTCTGTATTGGTTATTCTACTTATACATTCGTCTAAATTCAAAGTTTTTAACTTCTTTGCCTTTGGTTTGAATTTCCTCCTATAGCTCGGAGTAGTTTGATCGTCTGAAGCGTTCTTCTCTCAACTCATCAAAGTCATTCTCCATCCAGCTTTGTTCCGTTGCCGGTGAGGAACTGCGTTCCTTTGGAGGAGGAGAGGCGCTCTGCTTTTTAGAATTTCCAGTTTTTATGCTCTGTTTTTTCCCCATCTTTGTGGTTTTATCTACTTTCGGTCTTTGATGATGGTGATGTACAGATGGGTTTTTGGTGTGGATGTCCTTTCTGTTTGTTAGTTTTCCTTCTAACAGATAGGACCCTCAGCTGCAGGTCTGTTAGAGTTTGCTAGCGGTCCACTCCAGACGCTGTTTGCCTGGGTCTCAGTGGCGGAGGCTGCAGAACAGCAGATTTTCATGAACCGCGAATGCTGCTGCCTGATCATTCCTCTGGAAGTTTTGTCTCAGAGGAGTACCCGGCCGTGTGAGGTGTCAGTCTGCCCCTACTTGGGGGTACCTCCCAGTTAGGCTGCTCGGGGTCAGGGGTCAGGGACCCACTTGCGGAGGCAGTCTGCCCATTCTCAGATCTCCAGCTGCGTGCTGGGAGAACCCCTACTCTCTTCAAAGCTGTCACACAGGGATATTTAATTCTGCAGAGGTTACTGCTGTCTTTTTGTTTGTCTGTGCCCTGCCCCCAGAGGTGGAGCCTACAGAGGCAGGCAGGCC
The DNA here is from genome assembly GCF_006542625.1 of Nomascus leucogenys. Classification (NCBI taxonomy): domain Eukaryota; kingdom Metazoa; phylum Chordata; class Mammalia; order Primates; family Hylobatidae; genus Nomascus; species Nomascus leucogenys. The sequence goes on from NC_044394.1 coordinate 54,342,298, forward strand.
TCTTTGAGCTGTGGTGGGCTCCACCCAGTTTGAGCTTCCCGGCTGCTTTGTTTACCTAAGCAAGCCTGGGCAATGGCGGGTGCCCCTCCCCCAGCCTTGCTGCTGCCTTGCAGTTTGATCTCAGACTGCTGTGCTAGCAATCAGCGAGACTCCATGAGCGTAGGACCCTCCGAGCCAGGTGCGGGATATAATCTCCTGGTGTGCTGTTTTTTAAGCCCACTGGAAAAGTGCAGTATTAGGGTGGGAGTGACCTGATTTTCCAGGTGCCATCTATCACCCCTTTCTTTGACTAGGAGAGGGAACTCCCTGACCCCTTGTGCTTCCCGAGTGAGGTGATGCCTTGCCCTGCTTCGGCTCATGCATGGTGCGCTGCACCTGCTGTCCTGCGCTGACTGTCTGGCACTCCCTAGTGAGATGAACCCAGTACCTCAGATGGAAATGCAGAAATCACCCCTCTTCTGCGTTGCTCACACTGGGAGCTGTAGACCGGAGCTTTTCCTGTTTGGCCATCTTGGCTCCCTCCTCCCATTTCTTCTTGATTCAATCTTGGGATCTTGTGTGTTTCCAGGAATTTATTAACTTCCTCCAGATTTTCTAGTTTGTGTGCACAGAGGTGTTCATAATAGTCTCTAAGGATTTTTTTGCATTTCTGAAGGACTGGTTGCAATGTCACTTTTGTCATCTCTGATTGTGGTTATTTGGATCTTCTCTCATTTTTTCTTTGTTAATCTAGGGAGCAGTTGATTGATCTTGCTTATCCTTTCAAATAACCCATTTGGGGTTTTGTTGATTCTTTGTATAAATTTTTGAGTCTTAATTTCATCCGTTCTGCTCTGATTTTAGGTATTTCTTTTCTTCCGCTAGCTTTGTGGTTAGTTTTTTCTTCTTTTCCTAGTTCCTCTAGGTGTGACTTTAGATTGTTAATTTGTGATATTTCTAACTTTTTGAGGTAGCCATTTAGTGCTATAAACTTTCCTTTTAACACTGCATCCCAGATATTTTGGTATTTTATGTCTCTGTTTTAATTTACCTTAAAGAATTTTTTAATTTCTCCATTGAAATTGAAGGAAGAAATAAACATCTTAAGAAGAAATCAATCAGAGCCTCTGGAATTGAAAAACTCACTTAAGAAATTTCAAAACAGAATTGAAAGCTTTATCAATGAACTAGACCAAGTAGAAGAAATAGTTTTACAGCTTGAAGACCTATCTTTCAAACTACCCAGTCGGGCAAAAATAAAGAAAAAAGAATTTTAAAAAACGAATAAAGTCTTTCAAAAATATAGGATCATGTAAAGCAAAACCTACAAATTATTGGCATTCCTGAGAGAGGTGGAAAAAAAGAAAACAACCTGGAAAATATATTTGAGGGAATAATTTTAAGAAAATTTCTCCAATTTTGCTAGAGGGGCAGACATCCAGGTACAATAAATCCAGAGAACACCTGTGAGATACTATACGAAATAAACATCACCAAGGCATATAGTCACCAGACTGTTCAAAGACAATGCTAAAGAAAAAAACCTTACAGGCAGTTAGAGAAAAATGTCAAATCATATACAACAGGAACTCTATCAGGCTAACAGGGTACTTTCAGCAGAAATCTTTCAAGCCAGGACAGATTGAGAGCCTATTTAAAGCATTCTTAAAGAAAAGAAATTCCAACCAAGACTTTCATATCCCACCAAACTGAGCTTCATAAATGAAGGAGAAATAAACTTCCTCAGACAAGCAATCCCTAAGGGAATTCATTACCACTAGACAAGCCTTTCAAGAGGTCCTTAAGGGAGTTCTAAATAGGGAAACAAAATAATAATACCCACTGTCAAAAAAACACACTTAAGTACATAGCCCACAGACCCTATAAAGCAATCACACAATGGAAACTACAAAGCAACTAGCTAACAACTTTGTGATAAGTTGTTGTTATCACACCTCAATATTAACCTCGAATGTAAGTGGTCTAAACACAGCACTTAAAAGGCACATAGTGTCAAGTTGAATAAAAAATAGGAACCATTCATATACTGCCTTCAAGAGATCCATCTAACATGTAATAACACCCATAGGCTCAAAGTACAGGGTTTGAGAAATATCTATCACATAAATGGAACACACAAAAAAGCAGTGCTCACTATTCTTTTATTAGATAAAGCAGACTTTAAACCAACAACAGCAAAAAAGGACAAAGAAGGGCATTACATAGTAATAAAAGATTCAATTCAACAAGAAGACTTAACTATCCTAAATATATACACTCCCAACATTTGAGCACCCGGATTCATAAAACAAGTACTTCTAGACCTATGAAAGGACCTAAACAGCCACACAATAATAGCGGGGGATTCCACCACCCCACTGATAGCATTAGACAGATCATCAAGGCTGAACACCAACGAAGAAATTCTGGACTTAAATTCGACACTTGATCAGTTGGACCCAATAGACATCTACAGGGTAACTCCAACCCATCAGACACAGAATGAACATTCTTCTTATATGCATATGAAACATACTCTAAGAACAACATGTTCAGTCATAAAGCAACTCTCAATAAATTTAAAAAAAATCAAAACCATACTAACCATACTCTCAGACCACAGTAAAATAAAAATAGAAATCAATACCAAGAAAATCTCTCAGAACCACACAGTTACATAGATATTCAGTCTTGCTCCTCAATGACTTTTTGGTAAAAAAAAAAGAATGTTTTTAATAAAATCTAAAATGGTGAATTCTTTCCAGAAGGTTTGCAATTTACTTTTTCTAGAACCAACAGAAGAATCAATATCTATGGTAGCTATAGCCTTACAAAATGTATTTCTTTTTTTTTAATTTTTTAATTATACTTTAAGTTTTAGGGTACATGTGCACAATGTGCAGGTTTGTTACGTATATATACATGTGCCATATTGGTGTGCTGCACCCATTAACTTGTCATTTAGCATTAGGTATATCTCCTAATGCTAACCCTCCCCCATCCCCTCACCCCACAACAGTTCCCGGAGTGTGATGTTCCCCTTCCTGTGTCCATGAGTTCTCATTGTTCAATTCCCACCTGTGAGTGAGAACATGCGGTGTTTGGTTTTTTGTCCTTGCAATAGTTTGCTGAGAATGATGGTTTCCAGTTTCATCCATGTCCCTACAAAGGACATGAACTCATCATTTTTTATGGCTGCATAGTATTCCATGGTGTATAGGTGCCACATTTTCTTAATCCAGTCTATCGTTTTTGGACATTTGGGTTGGTTCCAAGTCTTTGCCATTGTGAATAGTGCCACAATAAACATAAGAAACAAATTTTGAAAGTCAAAATTACTCCTTGATCCATGGACTACAGAATGGATGTTGTGTTAGCAGGCATGAAAACATTAATCTCCTTGGAAATTTTCAGCACAGTTCTTGGGTGACTAAGTGCATTGTCAATGAACAGTAAATTTTGAAAGACTTTTTTTTCTCAACAGTGGGCTTCAAATATTCAGTAAATCATGCTGTAAATAGACATGCTGCCATCCAGACTTTGTTGTTTCATTTACAAAGCACAGGAAGGGTATATTTAGAATCATTCCTAAGGGCCATAGAATTTCTGAAATGGTAAATGAACATTGACTTTCACTTAAAGTCACCAGCTGCATTAGCTTCTAACAAGAGAGTCAGCCTGTCCTCTCAATCTTTGAATCCAGGCATTAACCACACCTCTTGAGCTATGAAAGTCCTAGATGGCATCTTCTTCCAATAGAAGGCTGTTTTGTCTACACTGAAAATCTATTATTTAGTGTAGCCACCTTCATCGATGGTCTTAGCTAGATCTTCCAGACAACTTGCTGGAGTTTCTACATCAGCACTTGCTGCTTCACTTTGCACTTTTATGTTATGAAGATGGCTTCTTTGATTAAACTTCATGAACCAATATCAGCTGGCTTCCAACTTTTCTTCAGCCTCCTCACCTCTCTCAATTTTCATACAATTAAAGAGAGTTAGGGTCTTGCTATGGATTAGGCTTCAGCTGAAGAGCATGTCATGGCTGGTTTGATCTCTTTTCTAGACCACTCAAACTTTCTCTTTATCAGCAATGAGGCCGTTTTGCTTCCTTATCATTTGTGTGTTTGCTAGAGTAGTGTTTTTAATTTTCTTTAAGAACTTTCCCTTTGCATTCACAGCTTGGCTAACTGTTTAACACAAGAAGCCTAGCTTTTGGCCTTGCCTGGCTTTTGACATGCCTTCCCCATTAAGCATAATCATTTTAGCTTTCAATTTGAAGTGACAGGTGTGCAACTGTTCCTTTCACTTGAGCATTTAGGGGCCATTTGTAGGGTTATTAATTGGCCTAATTTCAATATTGTTGTGTCTCAGGGAATTGAGAGGCCTGAGGAGAGGGAGACCGATGGGGGAACAGCCAGTCATTAGAGCAGTCAGAACACACATAACATTTATTGATTAGGTTTGGTGTCTTATAGGGGCACAGTTTGTGGTTCCCCAAAAGAATTACAATAATAACATCAAATATTACTGATGACAGATCACCATAATAAATATAATAATAAGTTTGGAATATTGTAAGGATTACCAAGATGTGACAGATGGACATGAAGTGAGCATATGCTGTTGCAAAAATAGCACTGACAGACTTGCCCGATGTATGGTTGCCACAAACTTTCAATTTGTAAAATCACATATTATCTGTGAAGTGCATTAGAGCAAAGTGCAATAAAATGAGGCACGACTGTAGTCATAGTCATAGACTGTAGTAGTTTGAATCGTTTCTTTTGGTTAAAGCTAATTTGAGTTGGGTTTTCTAACACTTGTTAGAGAAACAAACCATATTCTCAGAATTCCCCAAATGGTACCCACTTAAATTATCCATTATCATCAGTCTCATGAATGGTCATATACCTCTGTGGTCATAGTGGGTGCAAGCACCTTCTACAGACTCCTGTATTGGGATGAGGGGGAGGTGCTATTAAGGACTTTAGAAATCTAAAAAGTAAGTTGTCTTGGGAAATTTGAAGTCCTTAAATGGAAATATAAAACATCAAAGACCAATTTCACCTGACTCAAATGTTTCCCCGGAGCCAACTCAGTGTCACAACTTAATTCAAATTGCCAAGAGAAACAACTATCAAAGACACGTAGATTCTTAATACCAAACTGGGACTATGTGACATTATAAGATCTGTCTATGTCTGTTCAATGGGTTTAAAGCCCAAATGAATCAGATCAACTCTCTGCTCTAGCTGAAAACCCTGAGCTAAAAAAATTAAAGCTCTCATATATAGCAGAAATGAATTTCCTAACCTTTAAAATGCCCTAGCATAAACAACATAATTGCTGAAGGTGATGGTTGAAAACAAAGGTATAACTGAAGAAGTTTAGTGATTAGAATCACTGAAAAATTGGGAGCATTTCTTTCTATTTGTTGATGTAAAACTGAGTTAAGCAAACCAAAATAGCATTTTGCAATAAAAGTAGAAAATTTAAAATTGACGTTAAAATACTGATCCAGTGATGATTGGTGCTTTGAAATAATAGCACACATGGAACAACAGAAAATTAAAACATTGAATATTAAAAAAAATATAGTGGCCAGGCACGGTGGTTCACGCCTGCAGTCCTAGCACTTTGGCAGGCCAATATGGGCAGATCACTTGAGCTCAGGAGTTCCAGATGAGCCTGAATAACATGGCAAAACCCTGTCTGTAATAAAAGTACAAAAATTAGCTGGGCATGGTGGTGCGTGCCTATAGTCTTACCTGTTTGGGGGGCTCAGGCAGGGGGATTACTTGAACTTGGGAGGTCAAGGCTGCAGTGAGCTGAGATGGCACCACTGCACTTCAGCCTGAACAACAGAGCGAGATCCTGTCTCAAAAAAAAAGAGAGCCCTGAGGGTGAGGACAAGGGTTCTGTTACAGAAATCTAGTTCATAAAACAAAAAGGCAATTCGGTACGTTGTCTCCTAAATGGTTACCATCAATTAATTCCTTTCCTCCCTGTACATATATGCCACATCCTGTCAAGCTCATTCCTTCCATCTGCTTGAATCCGGTCTGGCCTTAGTGACTTGTTTGACCAATAGAATATGGTAGAAGTGACATCCCAGGACTTCTGAGACCAGGTCACAAGAAGTCTTTGCAGTTTCACCTGGGCCTTTTCATGCTCCCTCTATGGGAAAGCTTCTTCTGGGAGAAGCCAGCTGCCATGCAAGAAGCCTGACTTCCGTGAAACCACCATGCTGTGAGGAAGCTAGTCATGTGAAAAAGTCACATGCAAAGAGAGAGAGACAGAGGAGGAGAGGGAAGGGGATTGGCGAGGGGTGGGAGGGGAGCGGGAAGGAGAGAAGGGAGAGGAAGAGAGAGGAGAGGGGAGGAAAGGGGAGAGGGGAGATGAGACGGGGAGGAAAGGCATAAGGTTGGGGAGGGGATGGAAGGGAGAGAGTAGAAGGGAGGGGAGGGGAGAAGGTAGAAGGGAGGGGAGGATAGAGGGGAAAGGGAAGGGAAGAAGGGGAGGGGAGAGGAGGTGGGGAGGAGAGGGGAGAGAGGGGAGAGGAGAAGGGAGGGGAGAGGAGAGGAAAGCGAAAAAAGGGGAGGGAAGAGAAGAGGGGGAGGGGAGAGAGGGGAGGGGAGAGAGGAGAGGGGAGTGAAGAAGGGGATGGAAGAGAAGAGGGGGAGGAGAGAGGGGTAAGGGAGAGGGGAAGGGAAGGGAAGGGAGAGAGGAGAGGGGAGGGAAGAAGGGGGAAGGAAGAGGAGAGGGGGAGGGGACGGAACGGAGGGGAGGAGAGCAGAAGGGAACGGGGAGGGGAGAGGGGAGGGGGAGGAAAGGGGAGAAGGGGGAGGGAAGAAGAGGGGAGGGGAGGGAAGAAGAGGGAGGGAAGAACAGAGGAAGGAGGGGAAGGGAGGGAAGGGGGAGGGCAGGGGAGGGGAGGGGCAGGGGAGGGAAGGGGAGGGGAGTAGAGAAGAGGAGAGGAGAGAAGAATGCCTGGCCAGCTTTACCTTTTCCAGCCATTGCAATTCAAGTTCCAGACACATGAGTTAAAAAGCTGTTGTGGATATTTCAGCACAGCAGATGTGTTATAGAGAAGAAGTAAGGAAGGCAACCAACATCCCATACCAATATCCTAGTCTAGCCATCCCACCCAACTCCAGCCATTAAAGCCATAGCCATATGCCACCTGAGGTCCCAATCAGTATCGAGCACAGATCAGCAATCCCAGATGTATCCTGCTCCAATTCCTGACACACAAAGTGATGAATATGATAAAAATGATTGTTGTTTTGTACCACAGTGTTAGAGTCATTTGTTACACAGTAATAGGTAACCAGGGCAACAACTGTCATCTGAAGTCAATATTGTTCATCTGAAATTAACACTTTCAAAATTGATGGCTCATGAAGATCTAAAATATGCATCAAGAAGCAGGAGAGTCATATGTTTCACAGAAGCAAAGTCAAAACTGAGGTACCAAGTTTTTTAAATGGTCATATTGCACTTGGTTAAAGCCGAGAGCAAATAGTGGAGATCTTACAGAACATTTTAAGGAATAAACAAATAGAAAGCAATACTTACCAACCTGAGTTCTGAGACCGCATCTTAAAATATTCAAGATTATGAAGATCATGCAATCAGCAATTGATGACTTAAGGAACAAAAGCTTCTCACCATCTGTTGCAGTTAATTTGGCCAAGTTAACACATCTGAGATTAAGTAGTTTTGCCAACACACATTTTGTTTCAGATTTTCTAAACTTACACTACCTCTGACCTTTATGATTAAAATCTAATTAAAAATGTAGTTATTTTTAAAAGATAAAGATGGTGTAATTGTCTCATCTATTAAAGTTATGACTAATTGTTAACCTTCTTAAATTGCTGATTCACTGCCATGCCTTTCATTTCAACCTTTTCAAAGCAAAGTCCAAAAAATTCAGATTGCAAAACAAACTCTGCTGAAAAAGAAATGCAATTCACTTTCATTGCATGATCAAAGCAATTTGAAACTTTTACAGATTTACGGGTCTAACCTTCAAAACCATGAATTAACTGAATCTTTGATTTACTTAAGCAACTTTTCAGTTTAAACTTATTAACCAAAAATATGTATTTTACAACTGCTGTATGCCTATCCCTATCCTAAGTGCTATGAAGGAGTATAAAAATTAGAAAGCATTGCCTCTTGCTATCTTATTGGGAAAATAAAACTGTGAACACAAATCAATCTAATAATAACATAAGACAGGTCTGCTTTCTTCCAGGGACATAACTTACCTACAGATGGAAGAGGAAAATCATATATGCAGATGGCAATCTTGTAACCCACTGAATACCACAAAGTTTTTCCCAGTGTTTTCTCTGGATACTAGCTGGCCTTCTCTGCTAGACACAGAAGGATCCTTATTTTTAATTAAGTCCCTCTCTGCTGTTACCCTGTATCGTAAAGTTGTCCAGTGAGAAACAGCTGTCACTGAAATTCCAACATTTCAGGCTTTGTTCTTGAGACTTGATTTGGGGCCCATGTGAGGACCCACCATGTTCTCTGTCCATGGTCCTCAGTATAAACGCCATGTCTGTTCTGAACCAGGCCTCTTGTCAATCTTGGCTTTAAACTCTTCAAGAAGATGACTCAGTATCTCTTTGATGTGTTTCCCAGGGAGTCTCTAAAATTAATTCTTTGTATGCCACATAACTGTATGGGAAATTAGGTCACACAAAAATGCTGTGCAAATTTGATGAAAACACTTCACAGCCATACTCACATAAAGCACTAACAAATATAATTTTCTTAGCTTTACTTGTTAAAATACATAAAGCATTTTAGGAAGGACTAGGTGTATTTGAATTGCATTTGGCTTCTAAAAAGAGTTAGGAAAGATTGTGTATTTGCTCCTCAAATAAGGTTTTTCTTTGTTAAGTGTAAGTGCTTTCAGAAAAAAAAAATCTTAAGCAGAAGGTGAAAATAAAACAGATTAATTTTGTTCTGATGCCCTTTGAAATACCATCTACCTTGTCTCCAACCACTTAGCTCAAAGTCTTCACACAGAGCCCCCACTGTACAGTATTCCCCAGAAATGCTGAAATGCCACTGAACCCCCAACTACACATTCTCTCCTAATCTCTCACACGTGTCATTGAATTAATGTTTTTTTCTTTAGAACCACCATAACCTCAGATTTATCTCTCCAGAGATCAAAGATAGGCAAATTAAGAATGTCAAAAGACTTTGCTGAATGCAGCTCCTTATAAAGTATGTCAGGATTAAATGTTCTAAAGCCAAGATTATCTAGCCCCACCTCCACCCTCCAAAAAAGGAAAAAAAGACAAGAAAAAAAAGGCACCAATCCTTTAACAGCATCTGTGTATTTACGGAGAACTTACTTTGTTTTTCTCATCCATCCAATTCAAAATTTTCCATGTGAATTTAGTTTTGTGGAAGAAAGCTCATTTTTTTTGAGACAGTACCCCTAGATGTACAAATTTAAGCCCCTCACACAGACACTTTGTGTCATAAAAATACTTCATCTGAAGCACAGGGCTTTGATTCTTTGATTTGATTTTACCTGTAGTTACCTCTTGCTTTCCCTGTCTCCTTTTCTTCCATTTAGCTACAATTAACTATAACATGTCTAAGTCTTCTTCATTCCTGGGCTAGCACGTCCCAAGTATGACCATCCATCATTCCATTCCTGTAAGTTTTCCTGTCTCTTGGTATCCACTTGGGTAAAACTTGAATTAAGAAAAGTGATTTTTGTTTTACATCATTGGGCATCTTCTATTGCTTCTTTAAAAAATGATTCTTAGAAGTCTTGTGTACCTCACCCCAGTTATGCTGTTATATCTGAGACATTTTTCCTCCCCAAAACTAAACTGAGTCTTTTAAAAAGGAATAGAGACCTTTGTAGAAAAAAAAAATCTATGGTCCCAAGAATGGGTAAACATTCCAGAGAGGTTCTTGTTTTTCCCCCAACAGGTCTGCCCATCCCTACAAATTGCGTTCTTGTAAGAATACTCTCAAAGTGAGTCACAACAACAAAGTAAACGGAGGGTTTCTCAACGTGACACAGGAAGAATTTTTTTATTTGAATTTGCATGTTGTTTATATTTTCAAGTAGGAACTGGAAGAAAGAGGTTTCACTCTCATTGAGGATATCCAGTCATGAGTTCTTTTTAAGCTTTGCTGTTTGCTCAATTCCCTTCAGCAGTGCATATTTGGACTGGGGGACTATGACTCAATTTCCCTTCCTTTCATCTCACTTACTCTTTCATCCATCTTTCCCAACACGCCAGGAGGAGATTCTTTGCCAGTGTTCCTTCCAAACTTCAGTTCTAGCCACATCTCTCCACCAATCTATTCCTACCTTCAAAAGTCCAAGTTTCCACCCTTTCAAAGTTCCTCATAGCCCTTCCTCATTCTCTGCTCATAGGCATCCTCTGTTGCTCCCCTCGCACATTGCTACCCCAGCTAATCTCCTCTGTGTGTCTTTCCCCTTGCCTAAAACAATATTTTTCTAAAATTCCTAATTCCTTTCCCCTTTGTTATTTGGTCTCCAGGTCCATAAATAACTATTCTGAATTTCACCTCTAAGAATAATTCTTAGAGGAACACCTTTGCCCTCAATTATTATATTTTTCATATTTTTGCCAAGTACATAAAATACTGCCTTTTATGGCTAGGCTTCCCATATTTCTTAAATTAATATATAAATAAATCATGTTTGTCCTTGTTTTTGCCAATTTTATCAACAATTCTCTCTCCTTGGGTCAAGAATAATGAGAACTCTGATTGTATATCCTACCGCCAAGATCAATGTGTAAGGAACACATTTGATATGTTATAGTGAAGCATGGCTATGTAGTAACCCAGAAGATGAGAAAAAAGGAGTTCTGTACCTGGTCAGATTTGAGGGAAAAGGGAAAGGAAGGGAGGTGTTAGATAGAGAAGCAGGAGGACAGGATGAAAGCAACATGGTGGGAAAATGACTCAATCCAAAACGATTATAATTCCCAGTCTCATTTTAGTCAAGTGATCTGTGCCAGAGTTGCAAGACGTAGTAGGACATCAACATGTAAGGAATCCTGGTGAGGTATCAAGCATAGGAGTCCTATTCAAAGTATAGAAGAACTGCAGCAGACAGAAGTATAACATAGGGGAAATTCTGAGTCACTCAAAATAGAAAACTTTAGGAAGCCTCACAGGTTATGTTGGGGTGGATGGGATTGGGACTGGCATTTACTTAAATACTTCTTAGGTCAATATTAGGGGTGTAGGGTGAGACTGGCCCTATATATGAGAAAATTAGTAAGCCCAGCTTTGGAACTAGGAAACATAGAGAAAAAAAGAGAGTGAGACTGACAGTAACTTTGATTAATGAGTGGTTTTATTCCTGTGCTTCCATTTCTTACTCTGTAAAATTGAGAGAGTAGGATTTGCCCTTTTGCTCTGTTGGGCTGTTTTAAGTTTAAATCAGAAGTATGTAAAGAGCCCCTAAAAGCCAAAAGATAAATTATTATTGTTGCTATTATTTTCCATTTTTGGAATTGAAAATTTCTGTTAGAAACAGTCTAGAAGTTAACATGCTACTACACATTATTGTATAAAACTAAAAAGGAAAATCAAGTTGATCAAGTTTGTTTTTAAAACTACTACTTGGAGATTAGGCAAGCATGCTTAAGACTTCTGTAATATTTGTGGAAGAACTAATATTTGTGGAAGAGCTACAGCTACCATTATAAAAATAATATCTCCTATACGCCAAACATAGTGCTAAGGGGCTTACCTTTATTTCTTTCAATCTTCACAAAAGCCCTGTTCAGTTTACCCAAGGTGATACAAGCCATTTTTTTCTATCACTGCTTGATTTCAAAAATAATGCTGTTTCTACTAATATAGTTCCTTTCAAAACTTAATTATTTTAACATAAAACTTTTTTTACAGAAATGCTATGAAGAAATCCAATATAAAAAAATGGAGTTGATCTTTTGAAGGAGGGATGAATGAGAGAGATTCCACCCATTTGCCTCCTCCCCAAACACGATATCCCCTAGAGACACCTCCAGTGATTTCTTGGGAGTTCCTGGAATATAATTTAGAAATATCTATTGATTCCTCCTTGTCCACTTTTCAATGTAGTCTGCCTACCCAATACTAAATATAATTTTCATCCATTTGGGGAAGGAGGGTAACATGGTTTAAGGAGCGGAAGTGCTATTCAGTCAGTGCTGCAGCAGTTTGTTTAAATCAATGTGTTTCTTTTTATATCAGCTCTGATGCCATTCTTTGTGGGTCACTTAAAAGGCATTTAGTTGGTACTTGTCATGATCAAAGCACAAAATGAGGATGATTATCTCTCTCAGACATTTCATGTGAAATGTGTGAAAGAGAAGAAAATCTTCTGTGTCATAGAGTTGAAATCGTCCTGAGCTGGTCATTCAAGCCCTAGCTGCCATGCTTTTGTGGTTTAGTTTTGGGGAGATTACCACTAGGGCCTCAGTTTTCTCATTGGTCAAATCTGGTTGTTGAGTCAGGTATTCTCCAAGGGTTTCTAATTTCTAGAGCCCTATTAAGTCTGTGAAGAGTCTCTCTAGCCCTGTTTACCCCTCAATCCAATTCACCATCTCAGCCAAACTACGTTAGTGCTTAGAAAGGCTTTGTTCTTTCTTTGACTATTCTTTGGTACACATGGTCCTGCCTAGTGTTGTGTTGGTAAATACTTAACATTACCTGATTTAAAATGTTTCCCGACTTTTATGGTGTGAAGATTCCCATCATAGCCAATGTCAAGCTACCAACGTGAGGTCAGCTGACTGCATGGCACTGCCCCACCATATAGTATTTTTGCCACATGAATACATTAGGCATCAGTAACCTCAGTGACAAGTTTTGAGTATTCTTTACCTTTGTCTTTAATATCATCTATTTGTATAATTTAACTTTTAATAATGGCTCACAGTTCTCCTCCCTCCCCCCACACTGCTGAGTTCAGGTGGGTAACTTACTGCAAGTCTGGCTCTCTATATAAGAAAATTAGCAAATCAAGCTTTGGATCCAGGAAACACAGAGTGAGGAAAAATGAAAGCGAGACTAATAGTAACTGATTAACGGGTGGTTTTATTCCTGTGGTTCCATTTCTTACTCTGTAAAATGGAGAGAGTAAGGTTTGCCCTTTTGCCCAGCTGGATTGTTTTAAAGTTCAAGTGAGAAGAATGTGAAAAGACATTGAAAGCCAAAAGATAAATTATTACTGTTGCTATTATTTTCTCTGTTTGGAATCGAAAGTTTCCATTAGAAGTCTGAGTCTGACACAAAATAATAATATAAAATCAGGTATATTAGAAAACCCACATGTAGTAGAAAGAAATCAGTTCATCGACTCAAAGAGGCTGAAGACCTACAGTTTCATCCACTTGGTTTTAAAGCTCTATAATGCTTAATGGTTTGACAGAAGTTTAATTTGAGCTCAGAACCACTGCTATAAAAAAATACTGCACTGGATGCACCTGTGTTCATTGTATTAAAATAAAAACCAAAAAAAAAAGAGGGCTTTTTGGCATTTCTGTATTTCTGGCCATTTTCTAATGATTTATGCAGCTGCTCACTGAATAGGAAAACTTATTTAAGGAAGTAACTGTTAAGAATTAAGGGAAAAAAGGAGAAATCTGGAGGTAGTGATGGAAGCATTATTTTCGAGATCTTGGTAACTTTGTCAATTTTTTTTTGTTGTTGGGCTATTATGGTACCAGCTTACTCAAAATTAAGTAAGTAAATGATGTGTGATGCTACCTGGATGAAATCCAGGCTCATATGGATGAATGAAATATTCAAAATGATATCCTGACTTTTATTAAAGTAAAATATGTTGCAGAAAACAATTCTAAGAACGTGAAAACCATTATCTCACGTTCAGTCACTTTGCATGATTGAAACTGATGGTGAAATTTCACTTGGAAAAAGTTACAATAATTTGCTATCTGTGTTTCTGTTACTACCCACATATGGTCAGTTACCAAAAAAATGTAGTACAGTTTGAACAAGAGGTAACAGTTTATAGAGTTCCTCCCAATCCACGTTTGCAGTAAGCAGGTTTGATCAAATGAGCAACTTCTCACAGCTAAGTCAAATACGTAAGATGCATATTTGATAAGAAACCATGAAGGTGGGAAGAAATGATAACTATGTAACATTCTTAAAAGGCTTCACGTACTAACAGAGCTCCATGGGAAACAGTCTCTGACTCTATTGAAAAATATTATTTATTTGAACTAAAAGATTAAAATCTTTTTCTTGGAACTTAGAATAAAGTATGCTTGTTTATTTTAATAAAGGTCCTAAGGTTTCTGTGGACATGGCATTTTTGATTGATATTTTTGTTGCACTGTATCTAAGGAAAGGCAGTACAATACATGGCTATGTAGGTTTCCAAATGCATGCTTAACCCCTGGAGAAGGATCAGACAGAGGTGGTGTATGTACAGCCCAGGTGCTTACTTCTCTTAAGCAAAATGAAATTTAATAATAGTCAGAATTCTGATGAAAATTTAAAAGTTGTGTTTAGGACATAAAATAGGAGTTGATATTGATAGTGTGACTTTTTGAGAGATGGACAAAGGAAAATATGTGTAAGACTGAATTATGGCAGATTAATGGGGAGGCAGGTATATGATACACAGAAATGGGTTTCAGAGTTAGTCAAACTTGGATTCAAGTTACTAGCACTGTCAGTTACAAATTGGATGACCTTGGGTTAGTTAGTTGACTAAACTGTCTTGTTTTTAGCTTCCTCATCTACCAAATGGGAATTTAATGTCCAACAGAACAGGACAATTATGAGGAATCAATGCAGTGATAATTGTGAATTACCCAAAACTTGGTCACTATGAGGATAAAAAGAAATTGTATAACAATCTCCCACTTGCAATTTCTGTAGAGTCCATGGGTATGAGGCACCCACCCTAGAATGAAATCGAAAAATACTTGAGCTAGGTCATATACAGTACTGTGTCTTTCTATAAAGAATGGGATAGTTGAAAGTGATTAAACGCAACAGTCTGGAACTAAAAAATGGAAAGATTGGGCAAGATATTAAAAACAAACCAACCACAATAACCTCCCAAGTCGTAACAAGAATTGGGCAATAGAAGGGTAGCCTGAGTCACCATGAAGAAGATGCAATGATAGCTTAGAAAGTAGATGAAACCACTCTGGAATGACTACAGATGAAGACTGCTTGAGGTCGATGATATGAAATGGATTTTCCAATCCCAATCTAGTTTATTTTTATCTTCCTCATGAAAAGTAAAATAATTCACATGACATTTTGATTGAGACCTTATGAGTACCATTTCCATTGTGCAAGACAGGAACATTTAGGGCAGAAAGCTTTTGCCAGATAGTAACAGAAGATGGCCGGTGTGAGTGAGAGTCAAGACGAGAGTTGAGCAAGAATTTAGTGAATTTGAGAGAAAAGGCCACCAGGGTAATCCAAATCAAAATGTGTCATTGTCATCATTAAAGTCTCCTTTCATTTGTGTCACTTATAGACTCAATGAGGGAGGAAATAATAAAAGCCTAGAAGTCAAGACCTTTATCAATGCCCTCTGGTCTGTATTGTGGGGTTATCCTTCAGGGAGTGTCTGCATATTACATATTAAAACAAAGCCCTAGGCAGCTCTCAGATGCCCCCAAAGCCTCTGTTTCTACAGCAATTCCTGAAATCTATGGGAAATTGCAAAATTAATAAATTTGGCTTACAAGTCACTAGCTGTGTGTCCTTCAGGATTACTACTTGGTACCTGTGACAATCTAGATGAGATTTTAAATTCTCTAAAAAATGTCTAAAGACCAGTGTAGACCCAGTTTTAGACAATCTCTTCCTAATTTTTCTTTGCCCGTGGAGGACTATTAAGAGTTTTATAAAAGGATTGCCATTTCAGTGCTGGCGAGCTCAGACAGTTTACGTCTCCAATGTATATTTGAGAGTGAGAATAATTAGAGTTATGAAAAATCAGTCTCTCCTGTCAATTTCCAGGTACAGGCTGTACCATTGTTCGGCAATTTCATAATCTCATTTGCACATCTGTGTTTGTTTAATGTTTGAGTGTGCTTGGATATGCTGGCCATCTATAAATCCCCATCCATTAGGTAGCCTGGACTTTCATAAGGAGATCCAAAGACCTAATGAAAAGAACATTTTGGTACCAATTCTTTGTTTACAGAGAGCATCTTTTTCTTTTCCCCCAAAGAGCTCAAAGTACTTTTCATTAAAACATTACCGCATGTCTATGAAATAGGTAGTAGGTTGGAAGCAGAAGCTCTATATTTTATAGATGAGCAACTAAGCCTCCAGCCAGCATGACAGAATCCTTAGAAGACAGAACCCAAACTTCCAAGCCAGCTAAGCTCAGTTGCTTTCCACACAGTCACTTAGTAATACACAAGCCAAACAAAATTTAAGTTTAGACTAACTGCAGAAAAATGAAGACTTAACCTGAAAAAAAAATGTATTTCCAATGCATTTCTATTATATTTCCTTTACAGATGTGTATTTTCAATGGTATTCTATTAATAATAACAGCATCGTGGAGTTCTCATTTACCTTTCAGAAGTAGGGAAATACCTCTGTATATGGTAGGGAGATAAGACCTGAAAAATCAATCATAAAAATGTGAGAACAAAACCACAATTCTAAATTCTCATTTTCAGGGAAAATTGTTATTAAGACATGTTTTATAAAATGCATCTGATAATGTTCACCATATGTATGCAAATGTGTGTGTGTGTGTGTGTGTGTAATCATAAATGTAAGAAGAAATGGCTTAAGATAAAGTAGGGAAAACTTCTGTTTGATACAAGAAAAATATTTCAAATAACAGAATGACAACCACTAGAACAAGTTACCGAGAAAGATTGTAGGCAAATCTGCCCTTAGTATTTTCAGGCCTCGAGCAATAGTAAAAATGATGCTTGATTTAAATATTCTGTTCCCCAATTTTGACAAATAGACCTTTGTAATCACAAAATAAGAAATGCATTAAGTTGTGGTTTGTCATAAGACTAAGAATTGACCAAATATCTAAGAAGATTGAGCATGGACTAATGGAGTAAAACATAAAATGTAATTGTATTCAAAGTATTCAAGTTTGAGTGTATTTTCAACTAAAACTAAAATTATATGTAAGATATAAAAAATAAATTGAATATATTTTTTAAAAGTCATTTTTCTTTAAGAATTCAAAATTATACAGTAAGCTATACAAATAAAATTAAAAATTAAAAATATTTTTGTAAAAATGAAATTATTTGCAATTCTAGTATTTGGGACCTATCTAGTCAGCATTATAAACATCAGTATCACATATCATGCATGTTATTTACGTATATGCAAATTTAAGAGTAATATGGATTGTTTAATATAATAAGATAATTTTTTAGCTAATCCTTGCAAATCCTGCACTAATTTAAGAGTTTCTCTGGAATCGCAAACTAAAACATTAAGAGAAGCAAGAAAATGAATAGTTGGCACTGTTGAGAAATGATATTTTATCATGTAATAATCTAGTATTCCTGTTACATAAAGCGTCATATTATTGGACAAATTAATCGATTTGTCTTTCCTCTAAATCAAGCCCTTCTGCTGCTCAAATTCTCCCCGCACTCTGAAGCAAGGTCCATCTCTGATGTCAACAGGGTTGCAATACACAAACCTTCATGGCCTTTGGACACAGTTTCTTTTGTTTTGTGGACACACAGCAAGGAATACAGAGGAGCTTTTCTCTGGGACTTGGACAGTATTGGTTAAAAGAGTAGATGTTTAGGATTATTGGTCACACTATGTCAGCACCAAGTGCTAGACCCAAATGACAAAGAATCCTGTGTGTTCTTTAATAAATGTGTGTGTGTGTGTGTGTGTGTGTGTGTTATGTAGGACCCTCTAAAGTCCAAAGCTCAGAAGAAACCTTTTGCCTGGGTCTAAGGATGTTGTTGGTTATAGAGTCTTAGCACCATCAAAACTTTCAAGAAGCTTTTTAGACAGCCATAAGTTATTCAGGAATGTTTGTAGGGCTAGGGGAGAGGAGAACCTCCATACTAAAGCTGATTTCTTCTTCTCCTTATAACTGGATATGTGGGCAATGCACCTCAGATCTATAAACCAGGTTGCAGGACTAAAACATTTGCATGCAATTTATATAAGGATCTTTGTAAGATATGCAAAATGGGTATGGTGAGGTGTCCTGGTTTAATGGTAGCGAAGGAGAGATTCTGTTTTATTTTCATCAATTAAGACCATACTCCATGATAACAGTGCATACCTAAATTCAAATCTCTCTACACATCCACAAAACACCAGGTAGGTCAGCAAGCAGAGTAACTAAAATCTACCATAGTTCATACCTCTAGCATAACTATAAAACAGAAATGCTACTGACTCTGATGTTCATATAACTAGGTAAATATCCATTGAGACCAGTGGTGAAAGATCTGGAGTCATGCCCGAGCAAAGAATCAGGTGAGGGCTATGTAATAAAGAAGAAAGTGTTATAGGATCCAAGTGGTGAAAGAAACCAGACAACGTCACTCACAGAAAGAGAGGAACCTGTCCTGAGTGAGAAAACAGAGAACAGTTCTGACACCCGAGGAATCAGAATTCTGGCACTGCAGCTTCAAGAGGAAGAACACTTGAGAGTGTGCGAGATCAGAAGTGGCTCTGTGAGAAGGCAGCACTCTTTGGGGAGAGGGAGGTGACATATAAGGGAAAAGCTTGGCATCTCTATTGGATCAGGAAAAGGGAGGGAGTGCTGGACAATTGGGATTCTGGGCTAATGAAAAGCATTCAAATGGAATAACATGTTAGTTCAGTAGGATGGATTACCAAGTACATTCTAAAAAATTGAGTAGCGAAGATATTCCAGATGCATGTAATATCATCTGCAATATCTTCCAGAGCATGTAGATGTCCAGGGTTGCTCTTGCCTGTTAAACACACAGCATACCAAGTACTGTGATGTCAAAGAGTAATCTGCTTTATTTTCTCTTCTATACTGACAACTTTTGGGATATTAGACACTCAGTAGACACTCCTAAAGAGATGATTTGAGATGAAGTAATAATTATTATCACTTCAAATTAAAGGGACAGTAGGTATAAGCAAATCCATTTATAATCCTCTTTGTGTTTGTTTGTTTGTTTTGCTTTTTTTTTCATTTGTGACAATTCTGACACTAGGACAGAGAATAGAAGCATCCCTGCAATCACAGAGCAAATAATCAGATAGTTGGAACTTTGAACAACAAGGAAAAATGATCTGCTCCCTTATGAACCAAATTGTCATTTTCTGTAATAATGACCTCAGAATTCTGCTGATAGAGGAAATAAAACACTTTGGACTAGAGTTCTTTCCCTCTTAGGAAAAAAAGAAATCTGCTTCCAAATTCTGCCAAATCAATGTGATCCAAAATCCAAGAGAAGAAAACCCAATGTACTTGGAGTATTTTAAAAAGACACTTGTACTTTTGTCTACCCACCCCCACCACTTCAAAAAGCAAACACATTTGAAAAACTCATGAGAACAAAAAGCACTAGCACTAGCAGGTTATACAAGATGCTTCTGGATATATTTTGCCTAGAATTCTGCATTCTTTTAACAGATGTTTGACTTCTAGACAGTTTCATTTTGCGAAAAAGCTTGGATGAGAGCTCACATTTATACACATGTTACCTTTGAGCCAGCTGTTAGATAAACCTGGAACTTATTGCCAGTTTCATCACCTGCCATTACTGAGATCAAAATGGAAATGATCTTCTGCAGAATCAATTGAGAGAATGATGGGGAAAGACTAACTTTTGCCTCTTTCTTCCTCATCCACCAATTCAAGAGTGAAAGAGCAAAGCATCCGTTAGCAACCAGGCTTCCTAGCTAACTATAATGACAAGCCATCAAGCTCATCATGGGTCAGAATGAAAATAAGGGCGACTTGCTATTCTCCTTTAATGTCTGAGAGACAAGAAAATGGCAGTAATTAGTGCTGGGAATAATTTGATTTAGACTGAAAAAGGCAAGCTTCTACATGCATGAAATTTGGAGCCATTGAATGGATCCAAGATAAAATGAAAAGCTTCCTACCTCAGGTCCTTTATCAGAGAAAGAAACCATATTAGTCAGCCATAAGAAAGAATGAAATCTTGTCATTTGCAGTGTCATGGATGGAAATTAAGGACATTATCATGAGTGAAATAAGCCAGGTGCAGAAAGACAAACACTACATGTTCTCACTCATATGTAGGAGCTAAAAATGTTGATCTCATGGAGACAATGAGTAGAATGGTGATCACCAGAGGCTGACAAGGGTAGGTGGGAGATAGGGATGAAGAAAGGTTGGTTGGTTAATTGGTACATGCAATTAGATAGAAGGAATAAGTTCTGGTGTTTAATAGCATAGTAGAACAACTATATTTATCAATAATGTATTGTGTATTTCAATATAGCTAGAGGAGAAGTTTTGGAATGTTCCCAACACAAAGAAATGATAAATGTTTGAGGTGATGGATAGCTCAATTACCCTGATTTGATCCTGATACATTGTATGCTTGCATCAAAATATCACATGTACCTTGTAAACATGTACTATTATGTAGATAAAAAAATAATTTCAAGGGGAAGAAACCAGAAAATAAAAGATGACAAGAAAATAATAGTAAATTGAATATCTAATATGTATTGATTACTTACTAAATATGAGATACAATGATAATTATGTACATGCATTATTTCAATTCATCATTACAGTTATCTTTATAAGGCTGATATTATTATTTTCCAAATGTCCATATAGGAAAGTTAAAGCTCAGGGAGGTAAAACAACTTGTCTAAAATTAGAGCTGAAACTCAAGTCCAGAACTTTCTGATACTACAGGTTATAATGATTCTCATTACTATATCCTATGGGGGGAAAAAAGACTACATATAAAGGACTGAAAAAAATTTGTAAGACAAACAATTGGAGGAAATATTGGCAACATGTGACTGAAGAATGGTTAATATTCTTAATATATAAAGATCCCTTAAAAAGCCATAGGTAAAAAGTAAGTTCAGCAATATAAAAAAACAAGCTAAGGGTGAAGGGTAAAACAAATATGAAAAGAAGAAAGAATGCTGGAGCAAGTTACCACAAAACAGTGGATTAAAAGACCATAAATGTATTATCGTAGAGTTCTGGAAGTCAGAATCTAAAATGGGTCTGCAAGAATGTTGATATGGTTTTGCTGTTTCCCCACCCACATCTCATCTTGAATTGTAGCTTCCATAATTCCCATGTGTTGTGGGAGGGACCCAGCGGGAGGTAACTGAACCATTGGGGCAGGTCTTTCCCGTGCTGTTCTCATGATAGTGAATAAGTCTCATGAGATCTGATGGTTTTACAAGGGGGAATTTCCCTGCACAATCTCTCTCTTTGCCTGCTGCAAAGAGACAAGACTTGCTCTTCTTTGCCTTCCACCATGGTTGTGAGGCCTCTCTAGCCATCTGGAACTGTGAGTCCATTAAACCCTTTTCCTGTATAAATTACCCAGTCTTGGGTATGCCTTTATTAGAAGCATGAAAATGGACTAATACAGATGTGTTCCTTCTGGAGGTTCTTTGGGAATCTGTGGCTTGCCTTTTCCAGCTTCTAGAGGATGCCCACATTTATTGGTTCATGGCCCCTTCGTCCAGTTGCAACAGCATGGTATCTTCTCTCATCTCTGACCTCTGCTTCCATCCTCACATCTTCTTTCTATAACTCTTGCTCTCCTGTTTTCCCCTTATAAGGACTCTAGAATTACACTGGGCTCAACAGGGTAATCCAGGATAACCTTCCCATCTCAAAATCCTTAATTCAATCACATCTATAAAGTCCTTTTTACTATATAAAGTAACATATTCTTTATTATTATTATTATTATTATTATTATTATTATTATTATGCTTCAAGCTCTAGGATACATGTGCAGAACGTGCAGGTTTGTTACATAGGTATACACGTGCCATGGTGGTTTGCTGCACCCATCAACCCGTCATCTACATTAGGTATTTCTCCTAATGCTATCCTTCCCCTAGTCCCCCACCCCCTGACAGGCCCTAGTGTGTGATGTTCCCCTCCCTGTGTTCATGTGTTCTCATTGTTCAACTCCCACTTATGAGTGAGAACATGCAGTGCTTGGTTTTCTGTTCATGTGTTAGTTTGCTGAGGATGATGGTTTCCAGATTCATCCACATTCCTGCAAAGGACATGAACTCATCTTTTTTATGGCTGCATAGTATTCCATGGTATATATGTGCCACATTTTCTTTATCCAGTCTATTATTCATGGGCATTTGGGTTGGTTCCAAGTCTTTGCTATTGTGAATAGTGCTGCAATGTGCATGGGTCTTTATAGTAGAATGATTTATAATCCTACAGTAACCAAAACTGCATGGTACTGATACCAAAACAGATATATAGACCAATGGAACAGAACAGAGGCCTCAGAAATAACGCCACACATCTATAACCATCTGATCTTTGACAAGCCTGATAAAAACAAGCAATAGGGAAAGAATTCCCTAATTTATAAGTGGTGTAGGGAAAACTGGCTAGTCATATGCAGAAAACTGACACTGGACCCCTTCCTTACATCTTATACAAAAAATAACTCAAGATGGATTAAAGACTCAAACATAAGACCTAAAACCATCAAAACCCTAGAAGAAAACCCAGGCAATACCATTCAGGACATAGGCATGAGCAAAGACTTCATGACTAAAACACCAAAAGCAATGGCAACAAAAGCCAAAATTGACAAAGGAGATCTAATTAAACTAAAGAGCTTCTGCACAGCAAAAGAAACTACCATCAGAGTGGACAGGCAACATACAGAATGGGGAAACTTTTTGCAATCTATCCATCTGACAAAGCGCTAATATCCAGAATCTACAAGGAACTTAAATAACTTACAAGAAAAAAACAAGCAACTCCATCAAAAAGTGGGCAAAGGATATGAGCGGACATTTCTCAAAAGAAGACATTTATGCAGCCAACAAACATATGAAAAAAAGCTCATCATCACTGGTCGTTAAAGTAACATATTCACAAGTTCCAGAGATTAGGACATAAGCAGTTTTTTTGGTGGGGGAAAGGTGGGGGAAGCATGATTCAGCCTGCCACAGTTGAAACCAAACTCTTTATTTAAAACAGCAAAGAGGTGCCATTTTTGCCAACTGAATTGGCAAGAATACAGAAAATGAATACATTCACACTCTATTGGTAGGAGCGCCAACTGGCACACGTTTTTTGAAAGGCAATGTGGCACAATATATCAAAAAAATTAAAATTCTACTGCCCCTGACTCAGAATTCAATTTGTTGGAGTTGATCATAAGGAAATAATCATAGACATTAGCCAAGGATGATAACATAATTGGCAAAAATCCAAATTGCTTCAATACATTATGGTTTATCATTCAATGGTTCTCAAAGCTGTTTTTAAAATCATAATGTAGAAAAATACTTAAAGATATGGGAATGTCATGTTATATGAGAAGGGCTATAAGCAAAAAGATATATTTCCTTTTTAAGAAGAATATTAATAAATAAAATTTTGCATATTCGAAGTTATTTTTCTATTCTCCAGCTTTTCTTCAATAAGCATGTAAGACTATTATAATGTAGTAATATCAACGCTATTTATCAAAGAACCCTCTTCAGCTTGATACCAAGCAGGTAGAGTTCCTGTCTTGCCAGGTACCAGGGAGAAGGATGTTATCATCTTCTGGGTCCTGACCAGCCTTGGACTTCTCTAATTTTCCTCACTATCAATAAAGTCTATGACAGTTCATGAGGATGAAACACTAGAAGCCAGGAAAACAGTGGAAAGAGAAAGGACCTTGAATCAATGACCTAAATTGGAAAGTCAGTTTGGCTATTTATGAGCTGTGTGATACTGGACAATTTATTTAACTTATCAGAGCTTTGGTTCATGATTTGCAAAGTGGTTCTAATGATACTTATCTTCAGGATTCTCATGAGGAGTACATGAAATTATGAAGAATATAGAAGTCACACACAAGTGCTTTGGGGTGAGGCAGCTGGTATTCAGAGCCTGGGTTTTTCCTTTACTGAATATATGGATAAATTAAGTATGCTTTTACCCTTTCTTTCTCAGCTTTCTCCATCTTTTATAGAGCTAATAATACTTAGAAAATAAGTGTATAAAGCACTTTAGAATTTAGCACAGTGCCTGGTCTCCCATACATAGTGAAAACTTAATAATAATAATAGCTGATATGGTTTGGCTGTGTCACAACCCAAACCTCATCTAGAATGGTAGTTCCCATAATTCCCATGTGTCGTGAGAGGAACCAGATGGAGATAACTGAATCTTGGGGGTGGGTTCCCCCATCCTGTTCTCATGATAGTGAGTTAGTTCTCACAAGATCTGATGGTTTTATAAGGAGCGTCCCCCTTCGCTGAGCACTCATTCTCCTTCCTGCTGCCCTGTGAAGAAGGACGTGTTTGCTTTCCCTTCCACCATGATTTTAAGTTTCCTGAGGCCTCCTCAGCCATGCTGAACTGTGAGTCAATTAAACCTCTTTCCTTTATAAATTACCCAGTCTCAGGTATTTCTTTACTAGCAGAATGAGAACTAACACAATAGTGAATATATATCAGGTATTCAGGCAATTATCATGTTTTTGTTATTTCTAATTATTATAATGTTACACAAGCATGTTTTGACAGTTCTTGGTTAACA
The DNA here is from genome assembly GCF_006542625.1 of Nomascus leucogenys. Classification (NCBI taxonomy): domain Eukaryota; kingdom Metazoa; phylum Chordata; class Mammalia; order Primates; family Hylobatidae; genus Nomascus; species Nomascus leucogenys. Next base: position 54,367,042 of record NC_044394.1, read on the forward strand.
TCTTGATAACAAAAATCAGGTTACTTATGTTACTTATGTCTTGTTTTATTTTCTATTTTTCCTACTGCCTGTATAATGGCAGAACAGGTTACTCATCTCTTTATCACTTAATTTTGGAATAGCCAAGTGGCCAAAGCTTCATATTGGTCAGATACATGGCTTGAGAAAATATATTTTTTCAGACTCTATACAAGTCTTCCTTCTGTGTCAATGAAGATGTGAGTGTTTGGTATAAATGTTCTTAAATTAGTTGCCCATGGTAATAAGCCTAAGAAATTGCTTATGGAGATCCCTGAAGGAATAACTAATATTATACTCTCTACCTCCATGAGATCAATTTTTTAAGCTCCCACAAATGAGTGACAATATGCAATATTTGCCTTTCTACATCTGGCTTATTTTAATCAACATAATAATGTCCAGTTCCATCTGTGTTGCTGTAAATGACAAGATTTCATTCTTTTTTATGATCAAATAGTATTCTATTGGCTGTGATATATATATATATATATATATATGTATATATATATATATATCTCACATTTTCTTTGTGCAATCATCTTTGATGAACACTTTGGTTGATTCTATATCTTTGCTATTGTGAATAGTGCTGCAATAAACATGGGGGTAAATGCAATAACTTTTCAGCCTACTTTTTTCTTTATTTTCTCCCAAAATATTCCCTTTCATTCTAATTCTCACTCATTTTCAACAGTAATTTTTGCAAAATTTGGCCAAGTCATTTCCAAGCTATCTCTACAGAGAATCCTTGAATAATTCCCCTTCATGCTTAGGAGGAAAATTCAAACTCCTTATAACAATATGCAAGCTTCTTTGGTAACTCACCAGGTCATCTATTTAGTCATATTTCCTATCATGTTCTTTCATGTATCTTACCCTTCAGAGTTGCAAAGTACTAAAATTCTACAAGGTAATTTCAATGTCCTGGTCTAGGATGCTTTTCCCAGTTTCTGACTCTTGCCGTAATTCACCCCAACATTTACATGACTAATTTTGAATTGTTTTGCAAGTCATCTCAGTTGCCACCTCCTCTATGAAGCTTTTCTCAAAGAAGATTCTTCTTGAATAAAGTCTCACTTCTAGTCATGAACATTTGCACAGACTACAGCATCACTGTCCGATAAAATTTTCTGTGATGATCATAATATTCTACTTCTGCCCTATCTAAAATGGTAGCCACTAGCTACATGTGGTTGTTGAACACTTGAAAGGTGACTATTACAACACAATTGAATTGTAATTAGATTTCATTTTAATTGATATCCATTTCATTTTAATTGATGACACTTATCTTGGGCTGCACAGGTCTAGAGGCTAATTAGGTACTTACAGTCTATATGTGACCCTGGATACCTTCATACAGGTTGCAGCCATACATTCTTGGAGCAACGTTTTCTCATTATAGAGGGCCTCTCTGACTTTGCAGAGGGATAGACAAAATCTTTAAATCAGGAAACCTTTTACCTTAAGGAGAGTTCCCATTTGCCGACTGTTATTCTGATCTCAACTATAGGTTCTTCCTGAGAGTATGCACACTTGGCCAGAATTGCATAGACACATAGGACATCCAGTTGCACGTTCTTATCTTATTGCCCAGTTGTGCCTCAAATTCTTGTTTTTTTTTGTCATTTCAGGTGGCTTGAAATCTGAAACACCATACGAAGGTTGGGAAGTCTCAGGGACAGCCCAGCTGGGGATCTGAAGTTGCTGGAGAAGATTTTGCCTAGGCTAGCCAACAACTGGCAGACAAGAGTCATCCTTTCACAATTGCTGGAGACAGTAGACCTTCTTCAGGACCACAAGCAAGTCACCATGTCTGGGTCGCAGCTTCCTCAATTAAAAAGTTAGAAGATAGAATCATATTGCCTTTGAAGTTCCCTTTACCTCTAATAAAACTTTACCAATAGCCAGGCCTAGGTTTTACGCTATTTCCATTTTAAGAAGTTTTCTTTTCCACACAAAGTAAATCTCCTTTACAGATGTGCTTTACACTGGAAAGAACAGAAGAGCTGAGAACAGAAAGATCTAAGTTTAACTCTTGCTCTCTACTTCTTAGCATTACGATATTTGCTAGGTTTCTAGCTCCATTCAATTTGTCTGTAAAATAGGATGATAATGTTATTGTAGGAAACAATGGCACATAATGTCCTTAGTATGAGACACATACTAAGTACTAAATAAATATGGTTTATTATCATTAGTGTTATGGGAAAACCACTCAAGTTTACAGGCTTTCCCCTAATGCACAAACTCCTATTTTTTTCTGGTTATCTTTAATATCTAAGAAATCTGAGATAACCAGTTTTGGGCCATCACTTTATTTCCACATTTGAAAGATTCTTCCTTTGTCTACTTATGATTCCCAGCACTATCTGTGCAGTCCGGACCATGTGACAAATTGTCTTTCAAGGGAAAAAGGGCATTTACAAAACAGAAAGAAACCATTTGAGAACGGCTGCCTCCCTTACTCTTCCAAGAAGAGATGGGTCAACCCCTTGATTCCTATAACTTAAAATTATAAGTCATGAGTAGACTCAACATTTAATTATTATTCTGAACTCGATTTAGAATTATACTCAAGCGTGAGACCTGGATCACATCAGCAAAGCTGAAGAGCATAATGTCTACCTTATTCAAGATGCCAGACTATGGAAGAAATATTTAAGATACACTAGAAGGCACAGGGTTCAAAGATCAGGCCTGGAATCTTTCATATGACTGACATTTGTGAGAATTCCCTCATTGCTACTCTACCAGAACTAAGATCACAATATTATCAAAACCCAAGATGGAGATCTCTCTGTTTACCTTTCATGACTTTTTCAAATGTCATATGGTTCTCCAGAGAAGGACGATTTCAATGAACAGAAAACTGGGGTCTCTGGGAAGATGAGCCCTACTTATCTGGCAAAGTACTTGAGAACTCCAAGGTACGCTAACTTTACCAAAAGAACAAATACAGTCATTAATTCTGCGTGGGGGAGAGAGAGCGCCCTCTGCACCTAGGACAGAATTAGCCATGAAAACCTAGGCTGCTTACAGATTAAAGATACCACTTAGCTCTTACCCAGTGTTTGAGCAACACACTCCCTGTGTTGTTATTAACAAAAATTTCCAGGTAGCTTTTTCATCCATAGCATCCCTGGCCAGAATAGTTGATTCCTACCTGTCCCAGCTATAACCCAAATCTGCATTGACTGCATCTATGGCCCAAGCCCTGCTAGTAAACCTGATTCGCACTGATGCCTACCTTCCCCACCGGGCCTTTGTGTCCAGTGTAGGCTCAGCCCTTCTAAATTTCAGTGTGCTGTCCTGGTACCATGACACAGCCCAAGAGGTAAAAGTTCAAAGCCAAGATTTCTTCTAACATTATATTCAGATAAAGAAAAAATGAATTAATTAGATCATATTCCAAACACCAGTTTTAATACTTTGTTATAGATTTAGTACTCCTGGAAATGAGAAGCTAACAATAACAGTGGGGCAGGCCAAGAAGGACCATCCCTGAGGATGGCCTCCTGCCCACTCACACTGCCAAGAGTGTTAGCCCACAACACCCCTGTTCCCTCAACCTCACCTCCCAAGACGTTGATCTCAGTCCTGACCCTCAACACAGCTGGCTGAGATCTGATTGCCCTGGGCTTTCTGAGAACAGCGATCTGAAAAAAGAACACGTTGTCCAACAGTTTCATGGCAGGCAAGAATTTTTGCCTTTGGCATCGTTCATAGGCCATCAGAAGATTTAAAGATCTTTCAACCCAAATGTACTGCTCTGACTTTCACACTTTTTCAGAACTCCCTTCTCACACTGTGCTCTCTGGTTTCCATCCCCCAACACTCCACTAACACTGTCCTTTCCAAGGTCATCAGCGACCTCACTCTAAATAAATCTCAAGGCGATTTCTCTGTTCTCATCTTCCTTCACCACACCCTTCTTCTTAAAAGTCTTTCTTCTTTTTCTTTGTAATTTGCAAGCTCTATTGTTTTTCTTTTATCAATCTATCTATCTATCTATCTATCTATCTACATATATATATATTTGTGTGGGTACATAGTAGGTGTATATATTTATGAGGTACATGAGATATTTTGATACAGACATGAAATGTGTAGTACTCATGCAATCATGTAATAATCATGGAGAATCGAATATTCATTCCCTCAAGCATTTATCCTTTGTGTTACAAACAATCCAATTATACTCTTTTAGTTATTCTTAAATGTACAATTAAATCACTGTTGACTATAGTCAACCTCTTGTGAATAGTAGGTCTTATTCATTCTTTTTTTTTTTTAGTACCCATTAACCATTTCTACCTCCCCCCAACCCCCATACTACCCTTCCCAGCCTCTGGCAAACATTCTTCTATTCTCTATCTCTACGAGTTCAATTGTTTTGATTTTGAGATCCTATGTTTGTTGCAGCACTGTTCACAATATCCAATATTGGGGAACAACCTAAGTGTTCATTTACAGATGAATAGATAAAGAAAATATGGCACATATACACAATGGAGTACTGTTCAGCCATAAAAAGAATGAGATCTTGTCATTTGCAACAACATGAATGAAACTTGACATTATATGAAGTGAAATAAGCCAGGCACAGAAAGGCAAGCTTTATTCTCTTGACTCAACATCTTTTTGCCACCTCTTTCCTCTTCCTCTACTCCCTTATTTTTCTCTGACACATTTGTGCTATAAATGTCTTCCCAAGTATTAACCTTTTTTTCTCCCTGTGCATGCACACCCTCACCAATCACTTCTATGGTAAGAACACTCAGAGCTCCCTAGAGGAACTTTTATTTGCCACCATCCACAGCTCTGGCCAGGTCCTCTCTGCTTTGGCCACCAGTGTTACCAGGCCCTTTCTGTCTTGGCCACAAGGGCTACCAATCTTGATCTGTCCACACTTGGACAGAGCAAATTGTGACAAAGAGAAAATGCTCTTGAACAGGGCGAGAAGCCCTCTGGCCAGAACTTGGGGGAAGGCAAAAATCTGGTGTGCAGATTCCACAGGCAGGGGAAAAACCAAGCCCTTTTATTTTGCAGCTGGGAGATGGGTATCCTGGGGCAAGTTCTCAATCCCACCTCACTCACCGTCTGGAAACAGACTCAGGGCTGTTAGTAGGGGCACAATGGGAGTGAGACCGGCCCTTCAGTTTGTATGGGAGCTGAGTAAGGCCTGTGACTGCTGGCTTGCATTCACTTCTCTGACAAACTGCATGACTCAGCAGAGGCAGCCATAATTCTCCTAGGTACACAACTGCACTGACCTAGGAACTTCATCCCATCCCTCACAGCAGCCACAGTAAGACCCACCTAAGAAGAGTGTGAGCTCAGACATGCATAGCCCTGCCCCCACCTGATAGTCCTTCCTTACCCACTCTGTTAGCTAAAGACAAAGGGTATACAATCTTGGGAGTTCTAGATCCCTGCCCACCACCACTTCCTCTCCACACTACCACAGCTGATGCTCTCTGGAAAGTGCTACCTCCCATCAGAAGGCCAGCCAGCATGAAAATAGAGCATTAAGCCACCAAAGCTAAGAACCCTCATGGAGTCCACTTCAGCTCACTGCCACCTCCACCAGAACAGGTGCTAGTATCCACAGCTGAGAGACCCAAAGATGGTTCACATCACAGGACTCTGTGCAGACAACCCCCAGTACCAGCCTGGAGCTGAGTAGACTCACTGGGTGGCTAGACCCAGAAGAGAATCAATAGTCATTGAGTTCAGCTCACAGGAAGCCACGTCCAAGAAAAGTGGGAGAAAACTACATCAAGGGAACACTCCATGGGACAAAAGAATCTGAACAACAGCCTTCAGCCCTAGACCTTCCCCCTGACAGAGACTACTCAAATAAGAAGGAACCAGAAAATGAACTCTGGTAATATGACAAAACAAGGCTCTATAACACCCCTTAAAAATCATACTAGCTCACCAGCAATGTATCCAAACAAAAAAGAAATCCCCTTTTTACCTGAAAAAGAATTCAGAAGGTTAGTTATTAAGCTAATCATGGAGGCACCAGAGAAAGGTGAAGCACAATGCAAGGAAATCCAAAAAATGATACAAGAAATGAAGGGAGAAATATTAAAGGAAATAGATAGCTTAAAGAAAAAAAAAATCAAAAATTCAGGAAACATTGGACACACTTATAGAAATGCGAAATGCCCTGGAAACTCTCGGCAATAGAAGTGAACCAGTAGGAGAAAGAAATTCAGAGCTAGGCCAGGCGTGGTGGCTCACGCTTGTAATCCCAGCACTTTGGGAGGCCGAGGCGGGCGGATCACAAGGTCAGGAGATCGAGACCACAGTGAAAATCCATCTCTACTAAAAACACAAAAAATTAGCTGGGCGTGGTGGCAGGCACCTGTAGTCCCAGCTACTCTAGAGGCTGAGGCAGGAGAATGGCGTGAACCCGGGAGGCGGAGCTTGCAGCGAGCCGAGATCGCGCCACTGCACTCCAGCCTGGGTGAGAGAGCAAGACTCTGTCTCAAAAAAAAAAAAAAAAAAAAAAGAAATTCAGAGCTCAAATACAAGGTCTTCCAGTTAACCCAATCCAACAAACACAAAGAAAAAAGAATAAGAAAATATGAACAAAGCTTCCAAGAAGTCTGGGGTTATGTTAAACAACCAAACTTAAGAATAATCGGTGTTCCAGAGGAAGAAGAGAAATCTAAAAGTTTGGAAAACATATTTCTGGGAATAATTGAGGAATACTTCCCTGGCCTTGCTAGAGATGTAGACATCCAAATACAAGAAGCACAAAGAACACCTGGGAAATTCATGGCAATGTGCCTAGGCACATTGTGATCAGGTTATCCAAAGTTAAGACAAAGGAAAGAATCTTAAGGACTGTGAGACAGAAGCACCAGGTAACCTATAAAAGAAAACCTATCAGATTAAGAGCAGATTTCTCAGCAGAAACTCTACAAGCTAGAAGTTACTGGGGCCCTATTCTCAGCCTCTTCAAACAAAACAGTTATCAGCCAAGAATTTTGTATCCAGTGAAACTAAGCATCATATATGAAGGAAAGATACAGTCTTCTTCAGACAAAAAAATGCTGAGAGAATTCACCACTACCAAGCCACCACTTCAAAAACTGCTAAAAAGAGCTCTAAATCTTGAAACAAATCCTGGAAGCACATCAAAACAGAACCTCTTTAAAGTATAAATCACACAGGCCCTATAAAACAAAAATACAAGTTAAAACGCAAAAACAAAAAACTAAAAAACCGAAGTACACAGGCAACAAATAGCACAATTAATGCAATGGTACCTCACATCTCAATACCAACATTGAATTTAAATGCCCTAAATGTTCCACTTAAAAGATACAGAACTGCACATGGATAAGGACTCACTAACCACCTATCTGCTGCCTTCAGGAGACTCACCTAACACATAAGGACTCACATAAACTTAAAGTAAAAGGCTGGAAAAAGGCATTTCATGCAAATAGACACCAAAAGCGAGCAGGAGTAACTATTCCTATATCAGACAAAACAAACTTTAAAGCAACAGTGGTTAAAAGAGGCAAAGAGGGACATTATATAATGGTAAAAGGCCTTGTCCAGCCGAAAACTATTACAATCCTAAACACATATGTGCCTAACGCTGGATCTCTCACATTTATAAAACAATTGCTAATAGACCTCAGAAATGAGATATACAGCAACACAAAATAATGGGAGACTTCAATGCTTCACTGACAGCACTAGACAGGTTATCAAGGCAGAAAAGTCAACAAAGAAACCATGGATTTAAACTATACCTTGGAAGAAATGGACTTAACAGATATATACAAAACATTTCATCCAACAACCAGAAAATACACATTCTATTCAACAGCACATGGAACTTTCTCCAAGATGGACCATATGATAGGCCATAAAACAAGCCTAAATAAATTTAAGAAAATTGAAATCATATCAAGCACTCTCTCAGACCACAGTGGAATAAAACTGGAAATCAACCCCAAAGGAACCTTCAAAACCCTGCAAATACATGGAAATAAAATAACCTGCTCCTGAATGAGCATTGGGTCAAAAACAAAATCAAGATGGAAATTTAAAAAATTGTTTGAACTGAATGACAATAATGAAACAACCTATCAAAACTTCTAGGATACAGCAAAGGCAGTGCTAAGAAGAAAGTTCATAGCCTTAAACACTTACATCAAAAAGACTGAAAGAGCACAAACTTGAATTCTAAGGTCACACCTCAAGAAACTAGAGAAACAAGAACAAACCAAACTGAAACCCAGCAGAAGAAAGGAAATAACCAAGATCAGAGCAGAACTAAATGAAATTGAAACAAAAAAATACAAAAAATAAGTGAAACAAAAAGCTGGTTCTTTGAAAAGATAAAGTTGATAGACCATTGGCAAGATTAACCAAGAAAAGAAGAGAGAAAATCCAAATAACCTCACTAAGAAAGGAAACAGGAGATATTACAACCGACACCACTGAAATACGAAAGATCATTCAAGGCTACTATGAACACCTTTATGAACGTAAACTAGAAAACCTAGAAGAGATGGATAAATTCCTGGAAAGATAACCCTCTTAGCTTAAATCAGGAAGAATTAGATACCCTGAACAGACCAATAACAAGCAATGAGATTGAAATTGTGACTAAAAAATTACCAACAACAAAAAAAAGTCCTGGACCAACAGATTCACAACAGAATTCTACTAGATATTCAAAGAAGAATTGGTACCAATCCTTTTGACACTATCCCCAATATAGAGAAAGAAGAAACCCTCCCTAACTCATTCTATGAAGCCAGCATCACCCTAATACCAAAAGGACGTAACTGAAAGAAAAGACATAACTGAAAAAGAAAACTACAGACCAATATCCTTGATGAACATTGATGCTCAAATCCTTAACAAAACACTAGCTAACCAAATCCAACAACATATCAAAAAGATAATCCACCATGGTCAAGTGGGTTTCATACCAAGGATACAGGGATGGTTTAACATATGCAAGTTAATAAATGTGATTCACCACATAAACATACACACATAAAATCACATGATCATCTTGATAGATGCAGAAAAAGCATTTGACAAAATCTAGTATCCCTTTATGATTAAAACTCTCAGCAAAATTTGCATACTAATGTAATAAAAGCCATCTATGACAAACCCACAGCCAACATAATACTGAATGGGGAAAAGTTGAAAGTATTCCCTGTGAGAATTGGAACAAGACAAGGATGCCCACTCTCACCACTTCTCTTCAACATAGTACTGGAAGTCCTAGCCAGAGCAATCAGACAAGAGAAAGAAATAAAGGGCATCCAAATCAGTAAAGAGGAAGTCAAACTGTCTCTGTTTGCTGACAATATGATCGTTTACCTTGAAAACCTCAAAGTTTCCACAAGAAAGCTCCTAGAACTCACAAAAGAAGTCAGCAAAGTTTCTAGATACAAGATTAATGTACACAGATCAATAGCTCTTCTCTACACCAACAGCGACCAAGCAGAGAATCAAATCAAGAACACAGCCCCTTTTACAATAGCTGCGAAACAAAAAATAAAAATAAAATGCGTAGGAATATATCTAACCAAGGAGTTGAAAGACCTGTACAAGGAAAACTATAAAACGCTGATGAAAGAAATCATAGACAACACAAACAAATGGAAATACATCCCATGCTTACAGATGGGTAGAATCAATATTGTGAAAATGACCATACTGCCAAAAGCAATCTACATATTCAATGCAATCCCCATCAAAATACCACCATTTTTCACAGAATTAGAAAAAACAATTCTAAAATTCATGTGGAACCAAGAAAGAGCTCACATAGCCAAAGCAAGACTAAGCAAAAAGAACAAATCTGGATGCATCACACTACCTGACTGCAAACTATACTGTAAGGCCATAGTCACCAAAACAGTGTGGTACTGGTACAGAAATAGGCACATAGACCAATGGAACAGAATAGAGACACAGAAATAAACCCAAATATTTACAGCCAACTGATTTTCAACAAAGCACACAAAAACATAAAGTGGGGAAAGGACACGCTTTTCAACAAATTCTGCGGGATAATTGGCTAGCCACAAGTAGGAGAATAAAATTGGATCTTCATCTCTCACCTTACACAAAAATCAACTCGAGATGGATTAAAGACTTAAACCTAAGACCTGAATGTATAAAAATTCTAGAAGATAACATTGTAAAAACCCTTCTAGATATTGGCTTAGGCAAGGATTTCATGACCAAGAACCCAAAAGCAAATGCCAAAAAATAAGAGATAAATAGCTGAGACCTAATTAAATGAAAGAGCTTTTGCACGGCAAATGGAACAGTCAGCATAGTAAACAGACAACCCAGAAAGTGGGAGAAAATCTTCACAATCTATACATCTGACAAAAGACTAATATCAAGAATCTACAATGAACTCAAACAAATTAGTAAGAAAAAACAAACAATCCCACTGAAAAGTGGGCTAAGAACATGAATAGACAATTCTCAAAAAAGATATACAAATGGCCAACAAATATAAAAGAATGCTCAACATCACTAATAATCAGGGAAATGCAACTCAAAACCACAATGCAATATCACCTTACTCCTGCAAGAATAACCATAATAAAAAAAAAATCAGAAAACAGTAGATATTTATGTGGATGCAGTGAACAGGGAACACTTCTACACTGTTGGTAGAAATGTAAACTAGTACTACCCCTATGGAAAACAGTGTGGAGATTCCTTAAAGAATGAAAAGTAGAATACCATTTGATCCGGCAATCCTACTACTGGGTGGGATTGAAGTGTAAGAAGTCATTATACAAAAGAAGAAAAGAAGTCATTATACAAAAAAGATACTTGCACATGCATGTTTATAGCAGCACAATTCGTAATTACAAAATCGTCAAACCAACCCAAATGCCCATCAATGGACGAGTGGATAAAGAAACTGTGTTATATTTATACAATGGCATACTACTTGGCCATAAAAAGGAATGAATTAACGTCATTCACAGCGATCTGGCTGAGATTAGAGACTACTATTCTAAGTAAAGTAACTCAGGAATGGGAAACCAAACATTGTATGTTCTCACTGATATGTGGGAGCTAAGCTATGAGGATGCAAAGGCATAAGAATGATACAATGGACTTTGGGGACTTTGGGGGAAGAGTGGGATAGGGGCGAGGGATAAAAGACTACAAACATGGTGCAGTATATACTGCTCAGGTGATGGATGCACCAAAATCTAACAAATCACCACTAAAGAACTTACTCATGTAACCAAACACCACCTGTACCCCAATAACTTGTAATATATATATATTTATATATGTAATATATTTATATATTACACATATGTGTAATATATTTATATATTACACATATGTGTAATATATTTATATATAAATATATATATAACATATAAATATATATGTAACATATAAATATATTACACATATGTGTAATATATAAATATGTTACACACGTGTGTAATATATAAATATATTACACAATATATTTATATGTTACACACGTGTGTAACATATTTATATTTATATATAATATATATTTATATATATATATATAAAAGAAAATGCCCTTTGTTTGGAGATGAGTGATCCTATCTCTCTAATGCTGTCTCTTTGAACCCAAGAGTCAATTTTTAACTTCAAAATGAAGTTCAGAGCCTGGTTCACTGGAAATTCACATCTTGTCCATCAGCTCCTTCAAACTAAAATTGATACTGATTTCGACTTGTTTGCTTTAAAGCCCCTTTAGAACTGTTTTCCTCAGTTGCTTTTCATTCTGCTTCTTTTTAACTTTAAATTTGGCACCTCCTTCTTGACTTGACTCAAGCTCTCCTTGCATAGAGTTCACCATGGTCTTCCTCCACCAGGGTCATGATAGTGCTAGAAATAGAGTCCTTGTCCTTATTGAGGGGGGAAAGTAGGCATCAGCTAAGTACTCCCAAACTCTTGTAGGATGACAGATTGTGATCAGAGTTAAGAAGGAGATTTACAGATGCTGTTTGAGGGAATGACAGGATAATCTGAGTAAGTCTGGAAATTAGGGAAGAGAGTAAGCATGAGCTGAGATTTGAAGGATAAGAAGCAGTTAACTTTTACAGAGACCAGTGGGAAGAGCATTCCAGGAAGCTGGAATGGAATGTGCAATGGTCTTGTGGCAAGAAGAATCACAATGCATTAGATAATCAGAAGAAAAGACCAGCAGAAAAGATTGAATCGTGGAAAATGGGTTTGTGAGTGCCTGAGAGATGATACTGCTGCCAAATCAGGTAGGACCTTTTCGGCCATGCTAAGAAGGCTGACCTCAGGAAGAATGTGTAATCTTTATCCCAAAGATAAAAGGATATTATTAAATTAATTTAAGCTTGTCATGATTAGAATTGCCATGTGTATAGAACAGATTGAGGGTAGGGGAAAGGGACCCAGGGATGGATGCAGGGAAATCAATTAGGAGGCAAGAGATACATAAGGCACAGTAACCACTTTTGAGGTGCTCTGAGTTTATATGGGAAAATTATTAGCAATTAATAAAGCAAGACTGCACTTCTCCCATTCACATGGAAAGATTAAATGATCTACAGTAATAGAAATCACTATCTCCAACATCGACTACAAAGTTAACTTTTTATGTATTATCCTAGTAATTTTTCCCTTCTGTATGGCAGAAATAACCCCTTCCTTAATGTCCACACTTAAATATTAAAGTATAATTACACAACGATCATAACAGAAATTGCCATAAAAATATGTGACATTGCTGCTGCCTGCGATGACATTTCAAATTGGAGCCTGCACTGGAGATAGTAATATTTAGGGAAACTATGTACAAAAGCAAGCTGGAAACTATTGTGTCTGTATTCTCTTAAATGCAGCAACAACAGTAATAATGGTCTCTATAATGCCACACCTGAAAGAGAAATTTGGGGAAATAGCCAACCTTGGCTAGGAAGCAAATTGTAGAGGGTGGTACAGTCAGTTTGCCCAAGGCTGTGGAAGACTGGCTCCTGGCTGCCCACAATCTCATAGTCACATGTTGCTTCAGGCTTCAACAAGCTTAGTACAGTCATAGGCAGGAAATAGCAAAGTCAAAGGGATTAAGTGACTCTGCTGCCTGCATGTGTGTTGGCCCTATAGCAGACTCAGGAGCTGCCAACCGGCACTCGGGTTGCAGCTTCCATCTTAAAGAGAAGCAAGCTCTCCCCTTAAACAGACCCAAATTTCCCACTTCTGAATTAACCTGTCCTGGAAAACCATCCTTGGCTTTGCAAATATAGGTAAAAACACAGCCCATCTTTTCTCCTCTCCCCACTGTGCATCTGTGAATCTCTACTGGGCACAAATGCAAAACAGTTGCCAATGTCCTTTTTGGAATTTGTAGGGCAAGCAGCCAATTGGCTGCCTGTAGGTTATTCACACTGCAATAGGAAACAAATTTCTTGCTGCAATTATCCTTAAAGTTCTACTGTTTACCCCAGGAATAAACTAATTGCTGCTGTAAAACACCGTTTCTCACACTGTCCAGCACACATCTGTAAATTCCAAGAGGAATGAAGGTGAGCAGGTTACCAGTTCAACACTTTTGGGAAGGAATGGAGATTGGCCAACTGGAATTCAGCTTATTATTCATGGTGGAATAGAATTTGAGCTTCTTATTGCAAATACTCTTGCATGTTTCAGTGCTTACCTGTGTATTTAACCCAACTTGGATCTCAATTTGTAATATGCCCTTGTTTACTACTGGCTGTGAACTGGAGGAAATAAAAAATAAAGACAACATGCACACCTCGAATATTTACTGAATACCTACTAAATGCCAGGTAGTGTGTTTGGTGCTGAAAATTGTCCACGGGAATTTTATATTATTTAAAGAATTCAGTAAGGTATACTTTTTCCATCACCATCAACTATTTGACTTGTAAGTGAAGATTTCATTCCAAATAGCTTTTCAACTTCCCTTCACTAAGCTTCAATCATCAAGCTTGGTGGTCTTATTCCTGGCCAACATTTCATACAGTGTTTACTGAAACCACCTTCTGAAGTAGCTCACCTTTAGAATGCTTATGCTTCTGTCCCTTTAAATAGACTGTTGTTTTTGCCTGGAATACCCTTCTCCTGCTTCTCTGACCATGAAAAGCCTACAAATCTTTGCAGACCCATCTCAAGCATGGGAAGGCAGGGAGAGACACCGATATCCCTTAAGGGTGTGGTAAGAAATTTCACAGGCAAAGACTAAAATGAGTCCAGAGTTGCAAAGATTGGAACTGGGAAGCCCCCTAGGAATCTATATTTTTAAATATGCCTTTCAAATATTGTGATCTGTTTCTCATCTGCTTTCTGTCTGCCTCTTTTCTGATTTTTCTTTTAGCTGACCAGCCACCTCTGATTGCACAGTGTCCAACATAAACAATAGCCTCATGGCTTTATCATCTTCAAGGCCCAGTGATCACCATTAACGATTACATTCTCTGTGTTGTTTAACTGATGTTTAAGGGAGAGTCTAATGTGTTCCTGGTCTATAATGGCTCCAGCTTGGACCAGTGTCTCACTCTGGATGAACTGCCTATGTCTGGGAAACTGGATTCCATGGTACTAGCCAGCTAAAGCTGTCATTTCAGCGAGACCACAGACAGGTTCATGGGGGAAGGTTTTGTGAGCAATGCAGAAAACAGTCTGTTGTGTAACTTACCACACTTATGTTGTTACTAATGGATGTGTCTTTCTTCCCCCCACACACACTCCAATCTATTATGCTATAGATGCCTCTCCAGAGCCATATGTTATTTTTCTGCTACAATATCACTTGGCAGAGTCTTTGGCAAATAAATAGATTTTCAATCAACATGTGTTGAGTAAGCCTTTTAAAAATATAAATTGGATTAAGTTGCTCTTTTTCTTAAAAACTTCAGTGACTTCCTACTGTATCTAAAATAAAATTCAAATTTCTTTCCATGACCCCAAAGGCCCTGCAGGTTCTGATCCCTCCTACCTCTCCAAGTTAGTCAGGTGCATCTCACCTCATCATTCTCAGTGGTCCCACTAATGGAATTATTTTCCTTTTATTTCCTCTAACACATAAAAATTGTTCCAGGCTCAGCACCTTGACAAATATTGCTCCCTCTGTCTGGGATGTTGTTCTGATCTTCTCAGGGCTGACACCCTCTCAGTTCCCCTTTGGGATGCAGCTTAAATTTTATATCACCAGAAAACACTTTCCTGACTCTCCATGTTTCCAACACCATTCTCTAGCATCCTGCTGTGTTGGGTTTGTTCGAAGTGTCTATCACAATTGTGGATAGTTTACTTATTTACTATCTTTACCCCAGGTTAGACTGTAAAGGCCACAAAGTTGAGGGCGTATCCCTTTTGTTTTCTCCCATATATAACGAGCTTCATACGGTGCTTAACACTCAATACATATTTGTGAATGGATGAATGTATTAGAAAAAAAAAAGTGGTTCCAATTCTGTATTGCTCACTGATGGTGATTTTAGGCAGATAGCTTTTCCTTTCTAAGCTTCAGTTTCCTCTTCTGCGAAATCAAGAGATTCCAGAACTGACAGAATGGTTATCTCTCTTCACATAAGAACTTCTAAGGCTTTCTCTTCTGCGATGCTTTCCCAAGCTAACGTATCTCATTCTGGGCCCACTGAATGCCTAACCTGAAATACTATTTTGCAGTGGTTGTCTTAGTTACTGTAAGATCCCTGGAGACATGAACCAGGGGCACTTGGAGAAAGAGAGAAGGCTGGGCCACATAGAAATTTTGAGAATCCTGAAGAATCTTTTAAGAATGAAGAAATTCCCAAATATGGTAACAAAAAGTGTCAGAAATGTAACCATTTTAATTTTGATGAAAAAAAACTGTCGAAATTTCCTTCAACAGAAATACTATTCAAATGTTTACTGAGCATTAATTATATGCATTAAAGACCATAAAACATTTTTCATCCACTATCTCATTTAATGTGACAACATTTGGGGGATCCCATTGAACGATGCCTCCCAGATGCATACACTTGTAAGTCTCAATCCATTTGGAGGCTGGGTTGGCCCTGTGACTAGCTGTGACCAACAGGATGTTAGCAAGAATAATGCAGTGGAGGTTTGATACGTGCTTGCAGACTGGGGCTTGTCTTCTTGAACTGTTCCTCCATGAAGCCCAGCCACCATGCTGTTATGAAACCCAAAAAGCAACCTGCAAAGGCCCACAGAGAGGAGAATCAAGGGCCCTGGTCCATAGCCCCAGTAGGGCTCCCAGGCCACAGCCAGCACCAATTGCCAGCTATATGAGTGAAGACATTTGGGGCCTTCCAGATATCCCACAGTGACACTCCACGAAGCAGGACTGCCCAGTGAATAATCTATAGAATCATAAGAAAAATAATAATAATTTCTTTTTCTAAGCCACTGAATTTTGGGGTGATTTGTTACTACCCCAAGCAGTCTCAAGACTAGATAGTATCTCACTTATACAGAGGAAAAACAGACTCAATGGCAAATGATAGAAATCTGATTATTATTTTAATTCTGGTTTATATTTGTCACCTTCTCTGGAGAGTAGTGAAAGACCCTTCAAAATAGCTGATTTACCTAGAGCTCCAATTGAAGAGGAATCCTTGTATGGATCACACGACCCTGTTTCCTCCACCTTCAAGCCACAGGTGACTGAAAGAAATTGGCAACTAACTCAAAAACAGCCAAATCATCAGCTGGCCAGCAACCTACAGTGTGGCTTAGAGTGCAAGTCAAAATAACAAGTCAAACTAAACCCCATCAGGTTTCCTGTCTCAAGAATTTTAACTGAAAATACTGAATGACTAAGGCAGCTAAGTAGTAGAACCTGAAGTCAACATGACAGCATGTGTTAGGCAGAAATATGACATATCACAACACACCAAAGTTATGAGAAAGCATAATATAAAGTAATATGAGCAAGCAGAAAGTATAAAGAAAAACAATATGTAAGAATACAGGTGAATATTGTATTGATCGATACCCAAAAGCAGAAGGAGGCAGAGGGAGCTGTGCAAAGACACAGAAAAAGGAAAAACAGCCACAGTCAGAGCCTCCATATGACCCCCTATACCTGCTTAGTTTCCCAGTGGTTTTTCAGTTATGAATTTAATACATTGCCTTTTAATGAAGCCATCTTTCCTTAAAATAATTTGAGTAATTTTCTATCTCTTGCAACCTCGACAGCCAAACTAAAACAAATTTCAAACAGGAAATAGTTTCCACCATGAAAAATTTACCTAGGAATGATTATGATTTTTTCTAATTCCTTTTAACAATAATTTTTAACAAGCAGGCTTTTGCGATTGTTAGATAGAGATAACGGAAATGGGGAACCCTGAGAAAAATTTATGTCCCAAGATAATTTTCTATCCAGAATGACTTTAAGCTGTGCGGAATAATTTGAGCTATTTGATTATCAAAACATTGAATTTAGAGTTCAAGGCCCCAGTACCTCCTTCAGACACTTGCAAACAACAGCTTCTCATTTGACCCAATTTGCCTGGTGAATTAGTATGCACACAAGCATGATAACTAGCCCCCGAAAATTTATATCATCCGTGAGTAGCTGTATCAAACTTTACAAGTCTAGAAAGGAAATGAATAAACTAGTCCAAGGAAGAACGGAAATACTAGTGCTGCAAAGTAAGTTAATTCTGCAAACAAATTTTATATAATTTTAAACCTGATTTTGATTAGAAGATTTAAACCCTTAGAATAATTTACTTTGGTTATTCTTTGTCAGATTTATGAAGTTCTGTCTTTAAAAAATGTGTATATTGCTGAAAGATTGTAAAATTTAATAGCAAACAGATTACGTGCTTAGGAATAAACTAAGCACAATTAGCGCTCACATTCCTCCCACTCCTATAAATAACTCAGTTTCCTTTCCATGTCTGCAAATTTCATTAGAGTAGTGGAAAAAAAGAGCGGGGAGAGAATAAAAAGGGAAAAAGAAAAGGCTTCTGATTCTCTTTTACTGCAAAATACAGATCCAATCATTCAATCAGGGTCTTTGTACAGCCCTAGGAAGGGGCACAGGGAAGGAGTGGGGCAGAGTAAAATGATTCTGTCTCTGGGTCTTATCCCCCTAGCTTTGGAAAGAAACTTTACTACATGTGGCTTTGGAATTCACCTGCTAAAAAAGTGTACTGGCCTTTCCAGCAAGCAACCTGCCTCATGGACTTCTCCAAGATGAGCTTCAATGATCTCAGAACAAAACACTTTGTCCCTTGCATAGTTTCAAGTTATATTTAGTTTAGAGATTCTACTTAATTTAGCAGTTTAGTGTTAATCGTGTCTGTAAAAAGAAAAAGACTGAGACAGGTGTTAGAGGAAGGTATCCGGAAGAAGTGAAATTCTGGAAGCATGAAATGTACAAGTTCCTTCAGAGACTCTTGTGCCCCACCCACCATGTCACTCCCCTCTAGGGAAAAGTTTGTGCCTAAACATATTTTAAGCTCCTGGGTTTATGTTCAGTTCTTGGAGAGGTCTCTTTGTGTAAGGTGAGGTGGAGAATAGATAATTTGCTTCATTTTTGTACTGTGTGAAGGAAAAAACTTTCTTTTTTCATAATCTGGATATTTCAAAACACTCTTAGGTGAAAGTTTGTATTTAAAAGGTGAAAAAAAATCTAGTTTAAAAGTGGGTAAAGGAATTAGTAGATATTTCTCCAAAGAAGAGATAGAAATGAACAGCACGTATATGAAAAGATTCTCAACATCACTAATCATTAGGGAAATATAAATCAAAACCACAATGAGATACCACATCATACCCATAGTGATGGCTATTATAAAACAAAACGAAAAAAGAAAAACAGAAAATGACAAGTGTTGATGAAGATGTGAGGAAACTGGAACCCTCATGCATTTTTGGGGGGAATGTAAAATAGTGTAGTTGCTGTGGAAAACAGTATGACAGTTCTTTAAAAATTAAAAATATAATTATCATATGATCCATCAATTTCATTTCTGGATATATACCAAAAAAAATTGAAAGCAGGCTCTCAAGGAGATATTTACATATCCCTATTTATGGCAGCGTTGTTCACAATTACCAAAATGTGGAAGCAACTCAAGTATCTACTGACAGACAAATGGATAAAGAAAATGTAGCATATACACATAGAATATTATTCAGCCTTTAAAAAGAAGAAAATTTTGTCTCATGCTACAACATGAATGAATCTTGAGGAGATTATTATAAGTGAAATCGGCCAGTTACGAAAAGACAAATACTATGTAAGCCCATTTATATGAAGAACCTGGAGTAATCAAATTTGCAGAAAGTAGAAGTGTGGCTGACAGAGACTGGGGAAGGAGAGAATGAGAAGTTGCTGTTTGAAGTGTAAAGAGTTTCAGTTTTGTAAGATAAAAAAAGTTCTAGAGATTGGTTGCACAACAATGTGAACTAATTTAATACTAGTGAAGTGTATGTTTAAGCATGATTATGATGGTAAAATGTATGTTATGCCTATTTTTACCATAATTAAAATGTTTCAAAAATATTTAAAAGAAGTAATTATCATAAAGTTACTAGAAGATTTTTATAGGACCCACTTTCTGAGAAGTAGAGCCTGATCCCTCATGACAATTAGAAAAATCAATAAATCAAGGTTTCTTTCTTCTTCCTCTTCCTCTTCTCCTTCTCCTCCTCCTTTATCTATATTCGCATCCCACACCGCCCCCCTCTCTCTCTTTCTTCTTAGATTTTCTATTTCTGCTCTGTGGCAGACACTCTCTAACATGACCCTCAATATGACCCCCAGCTTCTAATAGCCACACACTTGTGTAAGCACCTTCCCTTGAGGGCGGGCACGACCTGTGTCTTGCTTCCAATCAATAGAATATTGCAAAGGTGATGGGGTGTCACTCCTAAGATTACATTACTGTATACTGTAACTCCTGTATTGCTTGCAGATTCTTCCATTGCTGGCCTGATAAAGCAAGCTGCCATGCTGTAAGCTGCCCTAAGGAGAGACACACATGGCAAGAAACTGAGACTCTCAGATGATGGCGAGCTAGTAACTAAATCCTGACAACTATGTAAGAAAGCTTGGGAGTGGACCTTTCTCAGAGGAATGTTTGGATGAGACTTCAGTGCCAAGCTGACATCTTGATTACAGCCTTGTATAATCAGAAAACTCTAAAACAAAGAACCTAATTAATCCCTGCCCAGATTCCCAACTCATAGGAAAAAAAAGTTAATAAACATATATTGTGTTAAGCTACTAAATTTATCACAATTTGTTACAAAGTCATATATTAAAAAATGCACGCTCTATTGCCCTCCACAGACAAGCTCCCTTGACAGGATTTTAGTTTTTATGAATATGCATAATGTGATTTGCCCCAGACCTTGTCAAGGATTGCCTCAGCTCCACTATTGCTTCTCATAAGCAACCTAACTGATCTCTGGGTCTCAGGTCCTAGTACCTAGGAGCATCAGCTAGCCCAACTATGATCACACCCATTCACCATGGCAGATGAGCACCTGCAACTAACAGATCTGCCTTCCCATCAGTCATCAAGACTGTAATTGAAGGCACATATTTTATAACAGGAGGAGTAGCCTGAAGGCCCTGACCAGTGTCTTCAGCACGTTACACTGGCCCTGTCTGTTTTCTTTTGAAATGAAGTTGAGGGTCAGATTATTGTAAAAGTTGTCCTGAGACTTCAGAATTCTTCTATATAGATGGAAGAAATAGTATAAATAATAGTAGTTATCTAAGCTTTGCAACTCAATAAATAAATTTTTAAACTAAAACTATATAAAGAATACATACAGTATTTAATCTAGCAACTAAAACCCAACGTCTCTGACATTTGCAGATTACAGTGGCCTTCACAGGTGCCTGAAACTAAATTTGCATCCAAACTAAGTTTTCATATTGGAAAAACACTAAATAGTGAAATATTCCCAGTGCGAGCAGTTCAATTTCAGTTAAAATAATTATTTGTAACATTTATCAAAACCTTATTTTGCTAAACATAAATACTGAAAAACCATCCAATAAACCTCCGTATAATTATTTTTTCTTTGGTATGTATTTTCATTAGCTGCCTGAATTTTTTTGAAACAAGGTTATATTTATAAAATAAAGGGAGAAAAGTTATTCTCTTTCTCTAAAGTCTTGTTTATTGGGCCATCAACAAAGGATCAAGAAGATATTTTGGAATTCTAGCCAGTGGAGCAGCAGAATTGAAATGCTTGGGACTTTGGCTTGCCTAAATGTCTTCTAAGCTACTCATGAGTAGAAATCAGCTGCATATATTAGCATGTGAGGTATGTTTTTCTTAAATCAGGAGGTAAATTGTTAAATTCTTTGGTGTTTCCAAACATGGAGCAGACTTCTATTTCTTCTCCAAAAAAGTTGCATAATTAATAAAATTCATATCATTGAACCAATTCTTTGCTCTCTTTGCTTGCAAAAGTCTAAGTTTATTTTCCTACTCTCCCTTTGAAGAAAGACATTTGTGATAGATGGTGGATGACAGTCCAGGAATCCGACCAAAATGACAGTACACGCCCTATAAGCAGCTGTGAGTTGGCTATGATTCTGTTTTTTGTGCACATCTAGTGCAATGCAGCCAATGGAAAGAAATAGTCACATTTGATCATGCCACTAATCCGGAAGGCATTTGCATTGGGTGTCAAAGACACACAAGATGCAGTCAGTAGAGGTCACTCCAGCTTACAGAAATGGGAAGACAGGTAGGACAACTTTGACAAACTAGTTTAAAACTTCTCTGCATATATGTCTAATTCAACTGTATCTAATTTTAACCATTTAAAAATTGTGGTACATAAAGGCAGGCCATGGAGAGAAGGCATGGGAGGGTGGGTTAGTTGATGTAGAGCATGTACGTACAGATGGCGAAAAGAATCAGGTCAGACTCCATATAAGGAGGTATGCAAGAGTCACCACCGTGCCCACCTTCTATGTTCCAGTGGCTTGGCTTGCCCGACTGCTCTGGCTATACCAGTATCCTCGCTTGGTCTGCACGAAGCCCCACGAGGGGTAGTCACTTACAAGTGGTGGCGGGGTTGGGATGGAAGACAGCTGTGTTTGCTTTTTCCTTCCTACAATGAGTAGTCTCTTATAGTCTGAAGAAGAGATGGAACCTCAAATTTGAAGGTCACCACCTATGATCTCATTATTGGTAATTTACCTAAAATCGTATAATTCAGTGGTGTGATACGCCCATACCCATGATCTTGAATCTTTTGTAGATTTATATCTACAATATTTAGCTGAATCCCAGGTTTTGTTGTTGGTTTTGTTTTTCCTTTTTTCTCCCCTAAAGAACTGATGTAACATAAAAAAGGTATTTTTTAGCCAGTGGCTCGAACTCGTTGAGAAAAGATGAAACAGTATCTTATTATATTCGTAAAACAGTGAATTTAGTGCAAGCTCAGCATATTTGGGGTCCTTTGTTTAAAAAGGCATGTGCCATGGCCACATATCAGAGGAGTCTGATTCAGTCTATCTGGGACTGAAGCCCAGAAATCTGTATGTAATACAGGTGCCCTCAGGTGATTCTGATGCAGCCAGTCCGGGGACCCCATATTATAGAATCAGCATTTAGAGCCTTCCACCATTCCCACACCATTAGATTATTACAGAAATATAATATTCTGGGCTTTTGAAAGCCTGTTGTTTGGGAGAGTTCCCCTGTTCATTATTTCCTGATTCTACCAAGTCAGAGAGAGGCAACCTATAGCCCCTGGTAACATTGTTGACATCTATCCTTCCTCCCTATTCCCTTCCCTCTTTTACTTTCCATTTCTTCTATTTTTGTTCCTCTTCTCAAACTCTTTCTTGTTTCTTATTCTTTTCTTTTATTTCTAATATATTTCCCATGCTTCAGCCATGGGACCATGTGGGTTTTTCTGGTATAGCTGCCTAGTCAAAGAGTGAGCTGGCCTAGAGTGTTGGTGCCCTGGAGTGTTGCTGTAGAGTACTGCACTCTGCTGCCCTAGAGTGTTGGCGTAAGGAAATACATTCTCAGGAGCAGAGGGATGTATGGTCCCGAAAAGTTATTGTGAGTATCTGGCATAAACTTCAGTGGCTGCCATTGCATTGTCCAGTGTGTCACTCTCTCAGTAGGATTCAATCAGAAGTCAGGAAATTATTCAAACTGATGATCCACATGGTTATAATGCCAGTAGTCTCATCAGAGTTTCTCCATAGCAAAGGTGTCCAGGACAAAAATTCAGCCTAAAATCAGTCCAGCTTTCATCAAAGGCAGAGTTCCAGAGCAGGTAATCACTGGGAGGCAGCCTAACGTCTGTTGAAGGTTGTGGACAATTGGATTATAAGGGCCAAGTCTGACTAAGATCATGCTAGTAAACTGAGCCAGCCACATTCAAGGGGATGAGAGAAAAGGATGGAAGACTGCCAGTTGAGCCCTGCTGTGTGTCAGGTGCCATAGGATACATTTGCATAGGTAACACCCCATGTGATCCTCGTGAGGGACCTGTGAGGGTGAGTGGTTTTGTCCTGTTTCCCAAATGACGGACATGAGACTCAGAAAGTAAGTATAATTCACCCAGGGTGACACATTTACTAAGTGGAGTGGACTAGCTCCAAATTCAGAGCTCTTTTTATTCCATGACACTCTCCCTCCAATATCTCAAAGGTTCTGGCCTTGGGATTACCATCAAGTATTAAAAGAGAGATGGCCGGGGGATGGGGGGAGTTGTCTTGTTCAAATTCACTCCTCTGTGAGGATATTTTGGATTCTTCTCACATCACAAAATTATGGAGCTAGAAAGGATCTTAGAGGTCATTTAGCTATAATCCTAATATTTTAGATGAAGAAACAGAGACCCAAAAAGACAAAGTGCTTTGCCCAAAGTCACATGGTTACTGATAGATCTGAATTAAACCCAACTCTTCTAAGGTGCACTTCGGTATTTTTCTTGTTGTTGCAGCGTTTTCCAAAAGACTATCATACGCATTTTGAAAATACATCAGAAATTAAAATGTGGCCATGTAAACTTTTCCCCAAGTTTCTATCCTAGTCCCAGCATGAAACTTGCTTAGCATCTTTTGAAATATATGCTCTTAAAATTCCATTATGTGAAGCTGTGTGACTCTGTCTCTAGGTCCCTGTTCCAGTTGGAACCATCTAGAATTGCTATAAATTCTATTACTCCTTTTAAGGATCTTGCCACATCAATGCTACCTGCCAAAGCTTGACCTCCCAAATGAACAAGATATTAGTCATAGAGATCTCTAACTTTAGGGAAATCCTATGCCCCTTTTATGTGAATGTCGCTGGCATCAATAAAATGGGAAGCTTACAGAGTGGTACCTGCCCTCTCTAACTCTCAAATCCCAAGACAAAAGATGAGAGAGGGAGGACCTAATGATCTTCTGCCACTTACTCTTCCTCACTCAGTCCTTAATCCCTGCAGGGAGTCAGCCTTGAGATAGATAGATAGATGATAGATAGATAGATAGATAGATGATAGATAGATAGATAGAGAGAGATATAACATATCTATCTAAATCAATACTTTACACACACACATAAACATACACACAAATATATATTTATCTAGATATATCTATATATAGATAGATTAGACAGTAGAGATGATAGATATAGATATAACATATCTATCTAAATCAGTACTTTACACACACATAAATATATACACAAATATATATTTATCTGTATATATCTATATATAGATTAGAGATAGATAGATGATAGATAGATAGATAGATAGATAGATAGATAGATAAATTTATATATGTTTGTGTGAAGTATATACCAGGCAACTCCTAAAGTTAATCTTCTCTTGCTCCTTTCCTATATCTTATTAGCAGAAGGGGTTGGGAGGCTGAGTATATTAGATGTTAAAATCCATGGGATTTAAGTATAACTCTTGCATGAAAATGATAGCTTTAGCATCTGTCTTTTAGCCCAGTATGTGCATTTCTCCTTCCCACTTGTTCTAACTTGTAATGACTAACTTGATGCATATATTTCTTAGTAGTTGATGGACTCCATCAATACAGAGACCAACCTGTCTGATATTTTAAGAGACAGTGTTTTGCTCTGTCACCCAGGCTGGGGTGCAGGTACATGATCATAACTCAGCGCAGCCTCAACCTCCTGGGCTTGAGTAATCCTCTCACTGCAGCCTGCTGAGTAGCTAGAACTATAGGTGCATGCCACCACACCTGGTAAATTTTTATTTATTTTTTGGAGAGATGGGGTCTCACTATGTTGCCCAGATTGGTCTCAAACTGCTGGCCTCAAGTGATCCTCTTGCCTCAGCCTCCTCAAAGCACTGGGATTACAGGAGTGAGCACTGCACCTTGCCCTGTCTGATCTTTTGATAATCAATCTTCAACACCTACAACAGTGTCTACAACTAAGGAAGTAGTTAAGAAATACTTCTTGAGTGAATGAATAAATGACATAGCATAACATGGTATGACACAATATTGAATAGCAAAATATATTCACTAATCCCACATGATCAGTGTCTCAAAACCCAAAACTCGGTTTTCCCAAATTAGCCCATGTTCAGTGAGTAAAACAGGTTAACACCACTCTCACTGCTAACTAGTGTCAGATCTAAGAGAACTTCATAAAGATCTTATAAAAAATTAATCAAGCATCTCTGAAGTCAGAGATCAGGCAATATATAATAATTAAATTAGAACAAAGAGAAAATTTCCAACATGTAGTTGAAATTCAACAAGCTGATTGTAGGAAAGAGAAGGGAACAATACTAGTTTTCATGTTAGAAAAAAATTTTCATGTATTTCATATGATTATAGTCATATTAATTTTTCTTCTCCATATTTTATATTTTAAATGTTCCATAGTAACCATTTGTTACCTGGGATGGGAAAAAGAATAAAATGTGTTAAGAAAAAAAAAGAATG
This sequence comes from Nomascus leucogenys, assembly GCF_006542625.1. NCBI lineage: Eukaryota > Metazoa > Chordata > Mammalia > Primates > Hylobatidae > Nomascus > Nomascus leucogenys. The sequence goes on from NC_044394.1 coordinate 54,393,014, forward strand.
AAAGGGATAGAGGGAGAGAAGAAGAAAAGAAAAAGGAGGGAGAAAGAGAATGGAGGGTAGAATACACCTCATGAGATGAAAAAGGACAGTCTATTTCTCCATGACTGTAAAACCACTGATTGAAAATGGAGAAAAGTCAAATCAACTGGTTGTTTTGTCTCCATGACACTAAACACTACTGGTTTTACTTTTTCAAAGGATATCTTGAAATGATTAGCTATTTTGGCATCATGGAGACACACCACCATGTAAACAAGGAAAACAACATATGAGCAACCAAGGAGGGCCACAGCCCACGTTGAATGACTTAAAGACACCACAAAACACACTGGTGTATCCTTATCTTGAGAAATTAACACAGTTAATTAGTTTCTCCAGAGAATGAATATGGTTCAGTCAGTGGAAAATATTCGAGACTTAGGAATCTGAATCCCTGGGTTCTATTGTCTACCCTTTCAACAAGTAAATCTGGGAACTAAAGCAGGTGATTTAACCACTCTTCCTCTTCTATGAAAATTAGGATAATAGCTTCTGTCTTATTCATTCTCACACTGTTGTAGGTAGAACAGTGTTTAGAAAATTACATTTTGTAAATTAGGGAAAAGTGGCATTTTAAATATAAAATATAAAATAGTTAATATAAAATGGTTGACTAAGTATGACCTTACCATGTGCCATCAGTTGGATACTTTAAAGTGCTCCTCATGAAATGATAATGTGAAAGTCTTTATAGTTATTTGTTAACATTTGCTTCACAGAGAAAAGGCAATGGAATTAAGTGCAGTAGCTACAAGTGAAAAGCAGAATATGGTCGACAGACATGAACAAAGCTATAACCCTACATGATTGGCTACAGATTATTAGTTCCTGGAGCACAAGCTTTGCACTTACACTCATTTGTATTCCTTACCTTAGTATGGCTTTGATGTAGTAGAGTAAGGACTGAATGTTTTGACACTTAATGATATTTAAAATATCTTAATAAAATAAAAGGGTTAAAGTAGCCAGTCTCTACTATACAAGAGGATTTTCAAAAGGTATTTTATCTGAGGACAATGGTAAGGAAGTAGGTAGCACCTTAGTGATTCATGCCAAAAGGAAACTAAGAAAAATAGGTTTTCCCTGCTGCACCTGACCTGACAGCATCTCATTAAGCCAGTCCTGGTCACAATCGTTCCTGACGTCATCTCAGGACAATCTTCACAAATGTGTTTGTGTGTTAGGCGCCTCCACAGACCAACAGAAACTGATGCCCACTACTAACCAGATGCACGGCAACCACCCCTGCTTTCCACAAGATTCTGTAAAATGCTGATGGAGCAGGAAATAGCTATAAAAGTTCCCCTGAAATCCTCTAGGGATGTCCTGTAACATTTTCCATGGAAATGTCATAAAATATTCCATGCAATTAGTTTCACTTAAAGAAACATTTGTCAACTTGTTTTACCTTCTTAAAGGTGACATTTTTTTTCTTTAAATATGTATCATGTTTAAAAAAGGTTTTTGTTGTTTAACAAAATACATCAACGGCGTTACCACCGTGGGATTCTGACTGACAGAAAGATAACAACGGCAAGATTAACTTCAACAAAAACCAAAGTAAAACACCATAAATGAGGAACAGAGTTGGGGGTGGTGGAGTATAGAATGTGGATGAAATTTTTTTAAAGATTTTTTTAAATCAAAGTCCTACCTTTTTATGGGGCTGTTTTCGTTTTCAGAAAATATGAAATTACCTAAGAATAGAAAGACTCACTGTTATCCATGTAACCCTAGAGAATTCATATGAATTAAAATTTACTCCCAGGCTCCTAATCTGACATTAAGAAAACATGCTACAAATCAAACTATATTTTCCAAAGAAGACAGTAATGTTACCATGTCGTCCCCACATGCTTGGGATGGAAAACAGGTGTATGGGTGAGGTTTCCTGAATGCAGCTATTTCACGCTCAATCCCCAGGTGGCTCGTCTATACCCTGCTCCACACATAGGTCACTCCAAAATCAGCATAGAGTAATTTTCCACTGGGAACCCCAGGGTTTTCAGAGTGACTGTTGAAATGCAGGATTATCCCACAACACTTTCCCTCCCTGAAGCCATGACACCTTTATGTATCTTTCCATTTCACCAGCAAGTCTGCCATCTGCAGGCCCCCATGACCTTGCCGGGTTCTGCCCAACAGCAACCAAAAGCTAAAAATTCCCCTGTCTGGATTGATTGGGTTGTTTGATTAGTAGTTGTTGCTCAGATGCCTTCATTTCACCGGTTTCTCAAAAGTCTTCTTGCTCTTCTTCTCTGGTTGACCTTTATGGTATAAGGGGATGATATGACTAAGAAGAATTATCCAGCTTCAAAAGGCATTTTTAAAAGTTTAGAGAGATTGGAACAATGGAGAGGGGGAAAAAGAGGTAGACAAAGGAAGAAGTACCAGATAGAAGTCTTAGACTCTGTGTACACAGTCCTTAGAAGGAGTCACTTTTGAGCAAAGTGCAGGAAAACTGGAAATATAACTTATGCACAGAACTGAAAACAGTCATCAAAAGACATGGGCAAAAGACATACATCAAAACCTACTTTGTGAAGAAAAACCAGACTTAAGAATGTGACAAACCAGGAGATATCCATCTGAAGTGAACAAAGGCAACATTTAGAAGGTATAGAGAAAGGTAAGATTTATTAAGAGAATGAGCTCGCAAGTCATCATGGGCACATAATTTTTTCAGACAAATTTGTATAAATAGTGAGTTAATTGTATCCAACAAAAATAACCCTGGAACCTAATTGGGTCATTCTACCAGTTGTAGCCTTAAGAGTCTTGTTTTATGATGAGATCTAAATTAGGGATCAGAAATGGAAAAAAAAATGATATAGGGACTAAAAGGAAGAAAAGGACAAGCTAACCATCCAAAAGTGTTCTCGGAACACTCAGGGCCTTAACATTGGTCAAGAAGAAAATGGAAATCAAGCTTGATGGAACGACTGAGAAAATAATTTCCTAGTTAACTGAATGACGGCACATGACATTGTCTGGCTAACAGAACATGACTGGCTGCCTCCAAAGAGATGTGCAAAGGGTGCCACGTCCTCTGGGATTGTATCAAAGGCTCAAGCCAGCACTCCACATTGTACCAAGCCAGCACCCCAGTGCTAGTCATTTTCTTAAGACCAACTTATTTCATCTAGCCATCAATCTTAGGTTTAAGACAAGAATTTTAATCTATTAATTTACATGGAAAAAGGAAAGAGCCTCTGAAATGAAATTTTTGCTGAGGAATGAATAGTGTAAGCTATCCTCATTCAAAGCTTATCGATGGAGTTAGTTAAAAAAATATTCATTAGGCTGATTGATGATCATAGAATGTTAACAAGCATTGTTAATTAGTCATCTGAATGTTCCACGAAATCAATCTAAGAAAACATAACATAGCCATCTCAACAACCAGGATGGCCTTGCCTGGGAGCCAGGAGTGCTTAAAGTCCCTCTACAAAAGCTTTGTTTCCCCTGGATAGCATTTTATAGAACCCTGCCAATATTTACCTCTGTGAATTTTCTGTTTGCTTTGCTCACCCATCCGACTGGCATAAGCTTTTCTAATACATTCCATGGCTACAGTTCAGTCTTCTAAGCCATAGAGTCTTTCCCTTTCCTTGTCTCTACACATCTCTGTTGTGACCTATGGAATAATGTACTGGTTTTGAAGTTTAACTTCTAAGAGATTAATCCCATGTCTGCTTTTAGGTTCTTGGAGGGAAGGATAGTATAAGGCACTTCTCTGTACTACCAGATCCTGGAACAGAAGTGACTGGCTTTCCTTCCCATTTAAAAACTTAATGAGATTTTTAAGGCCTATTATTGTACTTTTCTTATTTATATGTTCATATCAACAGGCCCCAAATAATGTTAGTCCTCCCAGCATGCTGGACATGGAAAGTTCTTTTTATCAAGGTCATTAATGAATTCACACTAACAAAGAAGCTTTATCTGTGTTACATTCAATATTTGCAGAGGCAAAATAGTGAGCTTCTCTAGAGAAACCCTAGCAAGTGATAATCAAAAGTATCAAGGAAACAAATGAGAAAAGAAGATAAGTTGTGCAAATCACATTCGTATTTTAGAAAGGCGAAGTTGAAAGAGACAGATTTAAGGCGAACTCAGAATTATACAATGGAAAAATACTGCACCAAAGATTAAAGGCCTGCCTGGCAAATAGATAATGCCAAATTTGATGAGAAAATACATTACATTTCCTTTTCTTTGAAATCTTAGTTGATATTTTCCACTTTAACTGGAAAGAAATAAGCTCTAAGATGTCAGTCAACACTTGGAAAGAGAGACCTCCCTTTCCAGATACAAAAACATGGAGGAAATGCCTAAATGTTTTTTCTATGAAGCACAAACCCCTGGAAAGTTCAAGATCAGCTCACGGGCTGTGAAAAAAAAACCTGCTTCGGGCCTTTTGTTTGGCTGTTAACATTTAGGAAAACTGCTGAAGGGGCTGGAAGCAGGAGAGAGGGGTGGGTGAAAAGAATATACTTTCCCTCTGCTTTTCAGACAGGTCCTCTCCCTCGGGGCCTTTGCTTTGATCTTGCCTTTGTATTTACGTGTTACCTGGGCTTTAATTTACCACCAGGTAACTGCTGACCTTGCTCTGTCTAACCTACATAGATAAGGGAACATGCTCATGAACTTAGTCAAAATAATCTCAGGAGAACCGAGACATTTTCTCACTACTCTCACCTGGACTGTCTTGGAACACTGGACCCTTTGCTTGTCATCTATAATTCTGCAACTAAACTGAGTTAAACTCTCAGCTCTCTGTTATTTTCCCCCATTTTAGAAGCAGCACAAAGATTAACCTGTTCGTTTCCAACTGGATGCTCTGTGCTCTGTGATCAGAGTCAATTTCATATGTGTGCTACACAAGTCTCCAATCTTAAAAGGGCTCTGCTGATGGTTCCTTGAAATTCTTAATGTTTGAATAGTTGCACACAAGGCCAGCACAAGGCCCTGAAAATTATATAGCTGGTCTTGTGTGTAACTATTTTTCCCTGCCTGAAATCCAAAAGCACAATTGCATTCCTGATGTGACGTGACAAAACCCAGTCTGATGGGGTAAAACATGCATTACCAGTCGAGAAAGCACCTAGATTAAAAAGCTAAGCATAGCCAGCTGCAGCTCCAGCCACACATGCTGTCACGCTTGTCAAATATTCAGGAGCACGCACTCATTTGCTTGGTCACTGCACTAAGAAAATAAAGGCCTCCAGTCATGTCACATGCTAACATCGAGGAGAACCAGAGACCACGGTTTGTATTAATTGAAAAGTCATGTCCGGGCTTCAGCCCTTGCTTCCAGAAATTTCAGGGCAAAACTCATGAATTCCAGGAATGCACGGAAAGAGAACCAAAGAACAAAATTGGATTTCTACCTAAGTTTAGAAATCAAAGGCTACTGATCTAATGCTTTAGCTGAAATCTTTTATTAGAAATGGCAATAAAACCCAACTAAACAGCTAGAACACAGACCATGTTTCATTCCTTTACATAATCATTTCTTAACTTCATGTTGACAAGAACAAAGTGATCATAAGTTATATTATTTCCTGGCTTAGAGTAAAAATGCCTACCTTTTTTCAGCTGGGGAATGATTTGTCACTCTTCCTCTCCATACCACACTTCTTCTCTTCCACCAGAAACCCACTATCTGTCGGAGGGACTGAGGCAAGGGGCTGAATCATATATTTTCCTAGTGCCCTTTACTTGTTACATCTGTCTTGTTAAACACAGAATGGAAACTGATATGCTTTGGCTCTGTGTCCCCACCGAAATCTCATCTCGAATTGTAATCTCCATAATCCCCACATGTTGAGGAAGGGACCAGGTGGGAGATGATTTGATCATGGGCGCAGTTTCCCCCATCTGTTCCTGTGATAGTGAGTGAGTTCGCGCAAGATCTGATGGTTTTACAAGGCAGTTTTCCCTGCTCACTCTCTCTCACCTGCCACCATGTAAGATGTGCCTCTTCCTCTTCCGCCATGATTGTAAGTTTCCTGAGGCCTCCCCAGTCACGTGGAACTGTGACTCAATTAAACCTCTTTTCTTTATGTATTACCCAGTCTCAGGTATTTCTTTATGGCAGTGAGAAATCTGACTAATACAGAAACCTATGAGGCACTTGCTTCTGAGGGACCCAAGGGACCCAAAGGCAGGTTTCTATTTGAAGAATTTAAGAAAAAATTGTTGTAGCAAGATCTTCAGAGGGGGTCAACTACATCTACCAACCTTATCACACACTTGCACCTCAAACTCTTAGTGTAGACCTGTGTTAAAATCATAGCCCCACAATCAAAGAAATTCAGACACCGACTGGATATTAGATGGTATTTTTAAAAAATCATTGTTTTAATTTAGGTATAAAGTGATGTTTTCATTATACATTGAATAAACATTTCTCTTTTGGAAATATGTACTGAAATATGCTCTCTATAATACATTATAGCATCTGCTCCACGGTAAGCCATGTGGGGAAGGACTGGAGTAAGGCTGGTAGAGATGAATAGAATTGTTTATGAGTTAATAATTTTTGAAACTCAGTGATGCGTTCAGGAAAGTTAATTGTGATGTGCTTTCAACTCTTCTATGCATATGAGATTTTCCATAGTGAAAACTGTAAAAAATATATTTTGATGTGTTACATGTCATTGTGGTCCTGATGCTACCATTTCTCAGCTGTGGAATATGAGGCAAATAGCTCTCTGAGCCTGTTTCATCTGTGTACTTTTCATAATCATAGCTACCTCTTGGAGTTATGAGAAATGAATGAGATAGTATGTATAAAGTGACCAGCAAAGGGTAGTTACTCAACGAAGGAAAAGGCATCTTCATCATGGCCCGATTTCTTCTTCCCCTCCAGATCATCCTTCAAGTAGAGTCTGCTACTGGCCCTCAGCTGAGTGTATTCCTTTCTTTTGTCTGCTTGTCAGCCAGAGTCTAGACTGAGCTCCAACTTCTGCTTATTTTATGAAATAAGATAGGACTTTAAGAATTCAGCTTGCCGAGTGGAAAGATAGAGTCTTAATCTCCTGTGTGAGCTCCTTTCCAACTCCCACCCCATCCAAAAGAACACAAATATACATTTGGATTTTCCATAAACAAGAGCACGTGCCAAGCAGGTTTGTGTAGATTGCGGAAAAATGCTCTTTTGATTCAGATCCTGAAAACACATCACTGAATGACTGTACTAAGAAACAGTATTCACCAGTTCAAAGTTGCAGCTGCCTGCAAAGAACTAATACAACAGATAAAGTTATAGAAGTAACTCGTGACTGTTTTAATCATGCTGACCTTCCGAATATTTTTAAATTAATACACTTATTTTTTTTTTTTTTTTTTTTTTTTTTTTTACCAAACACAGCATTGAATCTCCCTGAATGTTAATGGTGTAAACCAAGCTTGTCCAACCTGTGGCCTGCGGGCAGCATGTGGACCAAGACAGCTTTGAATGTGGCCTAACACAAATTTGTAAACTTTCTTAAAACGTTATGAAGTTTTTGTTTGCAATGCTTCTTTAGCTCATCAGCTATTGGTAGTGTTAGTGCATTTTATATGTGGCCCAAGACAATTCTTCTTCTTCCAGTGTGGCCCAGGGAATCCAAAAGATTGGACACCCATGGCTATAAACAAAAGTGAACAGTGACCTAATGGTGTTTACGTAGTGGACCTTCTACTACGCTGAATTTCCTTAAGGGAGGTAAATCAGTGTAAACAAATACTGTATTCTTCCAAGAGAGTTGGTAGAGAGAATTGTAAATGGAAGACTATCTCAGGTTAAGTTACACAGAAAAGGTATTTTTCCAGCGTTTTAACCTTAATTTCATCTTTGGAGGATGGGAGTATTATTTTCCCTCACACAGCATCTTCTTTCTGTATTCTAGCACTGTGCTGGATATTGAAAGTAGAAAGACAAAGTCCTCACTTTAAAGAAAACTTCCGGCCGGGCGCGGTGGCTCACGCTTGTAATCCCAGCACTTTGGGAGGCCGAGGCGGGCGGATCACGAGGTCAGGAGATCGAGCCCACGGTGAAACCCCGTCTCTACTAAAAATACAAAAAATTAGCCGGACGTGGTGGCGGGCGCCTGTAGTCCCAGCTACTCGGAGAGGCTGAGGCAGGAGAATGGCGTGAACCCGGGAGGTGGAGCTTGCAGTGAGCCGAGATCGCGCCACTGCACTCCAGCCTGGGTGAAAGAGCAAGACTCCGTCTCAAAAAAAAAAAAAAAAAAAGAAAACTTCTGCAAACAACCAACATTGACTAAGGGTTTAATGTGTCCCAGGCATTGCAAGGAACACTACATTTATCCACTCCTTTAACAAATATCAAGCATCTACTTTGTGTTAGGCAGTGTTCTGGCACTGGGGATGCCGCAGTGAATGAAATATAAAATTGCTTCCCACATGGTGCAAACAGTAAGCAAAATAAAATGAATTTACTTGTTAAAAAAATTCTATGAAATGGTGCTTTATAATTCCCGTTTACAGATGAGGAAATTGAGGCACAGAAAGGGTGAGTCATTTCCTTAACATTCTAGCAAACAGTAAACCTGGATTTTGTATCTAGTCATTCTCTCTCCAGAGCCCAAACTCCTTATCATTCTAATGATGATTCCTCTGGTTCTGTTTTGCCACCCAAAAATGGGCCCAATGAGACTGGACCCAGTGGGGCACTGCAGCTAGAACACCATGCCACCCAGAGTCACACCTGGACAAATTACAAGACTAATGAACTGGGGGAAACATTTCGGAGGCAGGGTCAGGTCTACTAAAACCCACCCTGGCCACTCTGCTCATCAACCCAGGCCAGCCTCACCAATTTGACCTTCTGCCTCTGGCCTTTTGCTTTTTGTCTCAGCCATTATTATCATATAATCTTAAACCCTTAAAGATGGGAGAAATTTGAGATCATTCTTAATCTGGTTTAAGCTGAGAATGAGCCCATGGTTGGCATCTCTCTTTCCAGACCTAAAATTAAATCTGCAAAGCCCCGTATCAGATTTCTAATTTTTTTTCTCCCTAACCTTTCTGCCACTTTAATCTCTTAACCCCAAATCACAATTGGTACAACAGCTTGGGGCCAAGCCATTTCAAACAAATTCCTACTGGTGATAGGTTTTGCAATATACCAAGACTACAAGGGCAATTAACTTTGGCAAAATAAGGGTCACACCTAATTTCCTGAGAAACTCATAAACTTCATGTAATCCTGGGTAATTGGACATCTATCAAAGGGTTCATACAGTAATTCTCTTGAGAGATCATTGTAATCTGCCAGTTTGATTAATTCCCCAGAAATATAGAGCTGAAGTTGATAAGCTTAGCCCTCATCCTGCTGTGCAGAGAAAAACTTGAGCCTTCTAAGACACTGCTCAGGCCCTACTTGCCCGTGGGAAATTGTTTTCACACCTTTGTAATATTTTCCATTGACTCTATGCTCAAGGGAAGAATCTGAAGCTGTATAGACACAGATTCACTATGTTTACTTCTCAGCTTCATGAGATCTCCGACTTCACCTTTAAACAACACCCATCTATTTGGTAACTCCAATATTATGAAAGAACTGGTGTTGGTATAAAGATGTGAGCTTTCTTGTACATATTGTTAAAGTCAAAGAAAATCATCCATATTGTGATAAGAGAGAATATATGCCAGTTGAGCTGTCTGCTGTCAGAAAGTGGAATAAAGACGTGATATGAAACCAGGAAAGATACCTAGAAGCCCACTGCCTCCTTGGCTTGATGCTTGGATGTTCTGGTGTTCGCCTATTACTTGATTCCTCAAGGTTGCTCAGAAACTTACGCTTCTGTGTCATCAGGAGACAACGTGAATATTTTGCTACTGTTCCTCATTCAGCTTTGACCTTCCTAGCAGATAAAGGACAAGAACATACCACATTTTAGGTATTCACCAAATAATCTCAACATAGGCTGTTTGCTCAAGCAATTAGAAACATCTCTGCTGTTTTCAGTGTGTTTTTGTTTGGTTGATAGTTGTGCTGGTAGTGGAGGGGGCTGTGTTTTCTTTTTTTAAATTTCTTCCAGCAATTCTACAAACCTTGATACATTTCTTCGTCAAAGGATTTGAATCAAGTATTAGGAAATTGCATGGAATATTTTGGGCATCAGCTCCTTCTACCGGGACTGATCCTTAAAATCAAAGGCAAAAACTGCTCTATTCCTTTGTCATGCTTGTTTGCAGTCTGTTTGTCAAATTATCTGTTTGTTTTTAGCAAAGGCTATTAAGAATTATTTTTAGTTTAAATACGCAGACCCTTCTCAAAATGTGGTGATGTTAGTTTCCTGGATACTAGATATGACATTTGCAAGTAGACATTGGTTTTCCACACTATTTTTTTTTAAATAATTATATCATTACCCATGATTTATTGCACTCCGAGGGGCCTCCCAGGCATTGTTAAGTGATGCTTGCCTGAGCCAACTTTTAAAAGTCATAATGCCCTTCTAGTATTTATTCAGGGACATTCCATCTATTCTTTCCCTGAAAAAAAGACCACAGTGCTTTTCTTCTATGTTTAATAGCCCAACACAAATCACTAACCAGTGTTAAGGCTGACAAGCCCAGCGAGGGCCGTCTATTCAACAGCCAAGCTCAGCAAAGGTGCATCTTCCACAGCAAACAAAGGGCCCAGAATTAAAAACATCTGCTGGCTGCTCTGGTCCCAATCTGTTAATACTGTGAAATGAATGATTAAAACCACTTCATTAACTGTAGGTACTAGAAATGCTACATATAGGTGCATTATCACTCAATGTGTGGTTTAATTTAATGTCTTGATTCCACTGGGAAAATGCCTAATCCATAGGCTATCAGTGATTTATCACTATCCTCAGATATCTACAGTATTGCTAACATTTTTTAAGTTAAAACATTCTTTGTCAATGATGTTTAAAAGGAAATGGTATGGAGATGGTTAGTGAAGGAGAAAACAACGTAGGATAGAGGATTACTAGGTATTGATGGCTTGCTTACAAAAACATAAGGGTTTTTTTTTAAGTTTTACAATATACAGATCTGCTGCTTTAGACATCAATTATGATATTTTGCACAAGTTAGTCACCTGCTCTTGCTGCTGACTTTGCTTTGATTCACCTCTCAGTTGACTCATTGATTTTTAGACTCTGGTGCAGACAACAACAAACTATGAAAATACCAAGGTTTGAGGCACTAGATGAATTAGTCAATGATTCTCTATTACTGCCACCGAGGCTCTGAGCAAAATACAAAGTATAGAAGTGTAGATTCCCCAGTTCAGTTTGTGTATTTGACCAGTTTCTCAACAAAATCACACTTAGCCCATGGGCATGACAATTATTTGTGTCATCTTACTGCAACTGTAGGATGTTTAGCATTCACGGCCTCAGAACCAGACGGTAGTATTCCCCTCCCAAATGCACACACACGTACAAACTCAGTCACACCCCACATTTCCAAAATCCTAAATATCTCACTCTTTCTGCCATATTGTAGCTGTCCAAAGTACACACCCAAAGTACTTCATTCTCCCATGTTTTCCTTCCCTTTTCCATGCCACTTCTCCACCCTCCCAAAAAAAAATTGCCTAAGTCCTGGTAAAATGCCTCAGCCCAAATTGTTCACTATAATATTTGTTGATTTAAGGATCAATACGTGTTCTGATCCTTGCCATTTGTAAAGATAAAAGCAATTTAATGATCCAATTAAAGTAACTCACAGAAGGTCTCAATGACTAATAGACGTAATCTTTTTAGGGGTAATTACCCATGAAGAAAGAATAGCCCCACCTACAGCCTTCTGCCAATGCCCATCATGCAAGACAAAAATCATGAACTCATGACTCCCTTTATGAAAGGTTGATGACTCCTGGTACAGTGGAAAACTCAGGAAACCCTCTTTTTGACTACAAAAAGTTTATAACAAAGAGATTTCATTTCTCCAGTGTCATCAAAAACACCATATCCAGATTAGTGTTATTATTTTCCCATTCTCTAAGAGCAAAGTAAAGTTAAAACCAAGGAAGAGGAATAAGAGGTCTTGGGTTTTCTGGTTGTACCTTGATTCTTAAGTCTTTCTGACTTGTCTTGTGACAGACTAACCAGAAACCCAGACATGTCTTCTCAGCAAATCTCCTAAGTTTCTATTTTATTTGGCTGCAAAAAAAAAAAGGCAGTTTTATTTAAGTTTTTAGGTTTTACTAAATGCAGTCCCTCTTCCCATAAAAATTACAGCTAAATTCAAAGTCCAACGAAATGGCAAATGGTGTTGCATAAATTTTAGTACATAAATTTTAGGAGGGAAAAACAGGTTTGACTTTCATTTTATAAAAAATTCATAGTCAGGACTTTCTTCTTGTGGAATTGCATTGCTGTCTTCAGCATTACCTCACAAATACTCAGAGAAAACACTGGTGCTCTTAAAATGATTTGAGTATTTTTCTTTCTTGGTATGCCTTGGTACATCATTACGTTGAAGGATTTAATTGCACGTGAAGAAACCCAGTATGTTCTCGGAGTTATTTTCCATTTTTCCCTTAACATGGGCATTTTGCTTTGACGTCACTAACAGTCAGTGAGAGCAGAGACAGGCAGTGGTTAAAAGAGACCACAACTAGCGGAAGATACACAGATACTGTTTCTTTTATAGTTGTCATTCATTGGTGGTGTCATTCATCATGCACTATTGTGTAAATAGTCATTTTTAGCCCTACTGTGCAAGAACAGAGGCAGATTATGCTGTTATTCCTGGAAAACTGGTACAAGAAAGAAGGGTCACAGCTCCCCCTTGGAGCTGTTGATGATAAAAACCTGTTCACAATGTTTAGCTGCAGCTCTATGATTGGCTCGTTTGAGGAAAATGCATCTTAATAGTGCTATTGTTGAAGACATTTTTGTAAAAATTACTTTATTTAATCATTTACTTCTTTAAATTCTGTGATTTTTGCCTTCTATAATCCTCCTTTGCAAATGGAAATTACAACTAACTAGTTAATTAAAATATAATTTATTGGGGCTTCATTATAGACAGCGAGAAAGATATAATACGTGAGAAGTGTTTCCTTACTGTTGTCTTACGTCAATATATGTGTATACGTGTGTGTGAAAAAAATAATTTTTAAATCATGTCCTTTGTAGGGACATGGATGAAACTGGAAACCATCATTCTCAGTAAACTATCACAAGGACAAAAAACCAAACACCGCATGTTCTCACTCATAGGTGGGAATTGAACAATGAGAACACATGGACACAGGAAGGGGAACATCACACTCCGGGGACTGTTGTGGGGTGGGGGCAGGGGGGAGGGACAGCATTAGGAGATATACCTAATGCTAAATAACGAGTTAATGGGTGCAGCACACCAACATGGCACATGGATACATATGTAACTAACCTGCACATGGTGCACATGTACCCTAAAACTAAAGTATAATAATAAAAATAAATAAATAAAATAAAAAGATTAAAAAAAACATATTGTAAAAACCCTAAGTTGAGTTTTTTTTAATCAACAGAACATCATGTTGAATATAGCTGATAATTGAGTCGTATGCATCTCAAGAGAGGAAATTTCTAGTGCTCTTATTACAAAGTAGGTGAAGTATGAGTTGATAAATATGTTAATTCACTTAATTTACTCATCCCACTTTATATTCAAAAAATCATAACACCAGTTTGTGCCCCATAAGCATATGCAACTATGATTTGTCGAATACAATTAAAAGTAAAAAACAAAACAAAAAATCCCTCTAAAAAAGAACCTGTGGAATCAACTTAGCTAGTTCTCATTCTTCTATTTATACCCTAAGTCATCAAGTTCTGTGCTTTAACATGTTTTAAAACATATCTTGCGTTCATTTGGAAATGCCAAAAAAGTATAATTACAGAATGAGCAACAATGTACCCACCACCCAGCTTAAGAAATAAAGTGGGCAGGGTGAGGTGGCTCATGCCTGTAATCCCAGCACTTTGGGAGGCTGAGGTGAGCAGATCACTTGAGGTCAGGAGTTCAAGACCAGCCTGGCCAACATGGTGAAACCCCATCTCTACTAAAAATACAAAAATTAGCTGGGTGTGGTGGCAGGCACCTGTAATCCCAGCTACTTGGGAGCCTGAGGCAGGAGAATAGCTTGAACCCAGGAGGCAGAAGTTGCAGTGAGCCAAGATCGTGCCACTGCACTCCAGCCTGGGTGACAGAGTGAGACTCTGAAAAAAAGAAAGAAGGAAGGAAGGAAGGAAGGAAGGAAGGAAGGAAGGAAGGAAGGAAGGAAGGAAGGAAGGAAGGCAGGCAGGCAGGCAGGCAGGCAGGCAGGCCAACATGGTTGAAGCCCCAAAGAACCACTTCCCAATTATATCTCCTCTCTGTCCCTTAGAAGCTAATTATTGTCCTGAATTTGGAATCTATTATTCTAATAAGTTTCTTTATACTTTTACTACCCACATCACACAACATGTGTCTCTAAACCATATGTAAGTGGCATGCTTTTACCTTTATATGGCATTATACCATATATTTTCTCCTGCACCTTGTCCTTTTTGATGCTCTATGCTGTATTTGTGAGATTCATCATAGTACAGTACATTCTTAGCATGGAATAGTATATAGTAGTGAAAGAAAAAGAAGTGTAAATGATGTTCTGTATTTGTTCTTCCTCTGCATTGTAATGACCAGTGCCCTATTGCAGCCTCTCTGGCCTTTATACTTGCACCATTATCACTGCCTCAGGTCTCTACCTACTCTAAAGTAACTTCCATTATACTGCCAGGCGTGTGCTTAGAAACACTACTTTCAAGATACTAAATTGTGCAAAAATATTTAGTGAATCTCTGCTCTTTAGCACATCAGGGCCAAGTTCTCATGCCTAACTTTCAAAATGCCAGTGCCATGCACACATCCTTCAGCCCACCCTGAAGGTCACCTGCAGCATCAGGGGGCAGTTCCCACACACATTCATGGTTTTCTGCCTCAACTGTCTGCACCCCTTCCTGCCTGTGGCTCTGGCTACAGGTGTGAGCTCAGCCTGCAGGAGGACAGGCCAGGTGAGTTATTGCCCCAGGCAATAAAGAAGCACAGAAGCTGGTAAATATTCGGTGGGGCCGGGGTGAGAAAGGCCCACCTGTGTCCTGGTTGAGGGTCTTCAGGGTTCTTTGGGGCCCGGGTATTCCTGAAATCATGGATCACCCACCTATGCTTTGAGACATGCTTTAATTTTTTTTTTCTGGAAGCCCTGCGACTTCCCTAAAAATTGAATGAATTATAGAACAGACCTGTGGTGTCAATGGGTCATGTTTGGTTAGAAGGTGATAATCTACAGAATTCTACAGATTCCAGGTACTATGGACCTATTCCATATGGACTAATAAGAGGATGAATCTTCTTTAAGATTTGGCCTCTGGGTGATTTTGGACTTTTATGTGCCAGCCCTAATGGCCACAGATTTTCTGATGATTAGTGAGCATTTATTCTTTTGACTTAATTATTGTCTCCTTTTCATGTGAATTTATACTCCCATTGAAACCATGTACTTACCAATAAACTATTTGCTATTCAAAAAGAAGAAGCTGGTAAATAAAGACCCAGCTTTTTTGCCCACAGTGGAACACTCCTGAGATATGCTCTGTGTGGCCTTTTAGAAAGTCTCTAGGATGATGGAACCCCAGTTGTCCATAGTGATAACCCATTCATTCACCTAAACTTTATTGGCTTTTCTCCCTTCCTGTCTCACCTCCCCACTGGCCACGTGTGCCTCATGGGTTCACCTCCCACAGAAACTACTTATACTTGAGTCCTTGCCTGAAGGTGTCCTTTTTAGACAATTGCTACCAAAATTGGCCCTAGATAGTTACCCTCAGGATGAGATTCTGGAATTGAATCACTTGCCAGTCAATGGCAAGGGGCATCCTCCTGCTGATGGTAAGTGGGGTCGTGATAAGCCTGGTGGGCTGCAGCCTCACACTTACTAAGATGCTCACCTGTGGTGGGTCAAGTCCAGGTAAAAGGTATCATGCGTTTACTCTGGCACTGGAAATTTATAACACTAGCATATGGGCTTTCTCTAGCACTGGAAAGATATAAGAGCAACACAAATTGTAAAGATTCTAGAGTTAAAATAGTTTTTGTCAAATGTCCTAGGCAGCTTAAAGAAAGAAAATTACAGTCCGGAATAGCTAGCCATCAACTCATGGCAAGCTGTAGGAGCTGGAAAGCCTGCAGGCATCTGTAGAGTTGTAGAGAAACCTACGCAACCTGCAGCCAGCAGACAGACTATGCTGAAAGGCATGCCTAAGCTTTGATCTTAAAAGTGGCAGAGTTTGGTTTTTTGTCCTTGCCATGGTTTGCTGAGAATGATGGTTTCCAGCTTCATCCATGTCCCTACAAAGGACATGAACTCATCATTTTTTATGGCTACATAGTATTCCATGTTCTCACTCATAGGTGGGAATTGAACAATGAGAACACATGGACACAGGAAGGGGAACATCACACACTGGGGACTGTTGTGGGGTGGGGGGAGGGGGGAGGGACAGCATTAGGAGATATAGCTAATGCTAAATGACGAGTTAATGGGTGCAGCACACCAACATGGCACATGGATACATATGTAACAAACCTGCACATTGTGCACATGGACCCTAAATCTTAAGGTATAATAAAAAAAAAAAAGTGGCAGAGTTACAAAGAGATTGAATTCACAGCTTAAAGTGTTCCCTAGATAAAAACCCAAAGGGCTAAAAAGGTAGCAGTAGGACCTATAAACTTAGGATGGAAATTTTGTGGGCTGATGACCTTAGGAATTTTGAACTACCTGAATGCCCTTAGGAACTTTGAACTTTGGAGACTGATGGACCCTCCAGGTGTTCAGAAATAGCACCTTGCCCTTACTAGTAAAGAAGAGCGTACCATGCCCTGAATACTATCACCGAAGAAAAATGCCATGCAAGATGGTATTTGACTGCTCAGAAATGACCCTTGGCTCCCTTCATTGTTTCTAGATCAAAAACTAGGGTCAATTCTCAGTACAGCCCAGGTGAGGAAGTGCATTGCTGCTGTGGGAGGAAATGAATTATCACCAAAATAGCTGAGGGATATGGCTTCTCTGTACTTGGGATAACCAAGAGAAAATGCCTGGAAATTAAAATGAGGACACGGGACTAAGGATGGTGCAGGGCACAATATAAGCTTGGATAGGAGATAATTTACTGGTAAAAGGGAACTTTTGTATGACTTAAAATTTAACCTCCCGGCAAAGACTCCTCGAGCCTTTCCTAAAACATTGCTGGAATAATAGCCCCTTGATGACTGGAGAGGATAATGGCCTATAGCAAATTAGGTGGAGATGCCAGAACAGGCTTAGCAAAGTATTAAAGGGATCAGAAGGTCTAGTTTTAGCATTGGTTTGGGGTTGATATACTAAATGTTGGGGTACTGTCCTTCAAAATGTGGTATATACGTTGATCAGACGGCCCATTATATGGTGCTATCTCCCCAAGAGCTAGAATATATGGTTTTAGAACCAAAGTTCTGTTTTATCTTATTAGAAATTAAAACTGAGATATTTATAATAAACTTATTTCCTGATTTGTAGTAATATAAGCCTATTACATGTTAATATAAATAACACTTTATTAATAATAATGTATTTACCTAAAAAAATTTAGTGAGAAGAGTGGATTGTTTTGTCTTATAAATCTGTCATGTCTGGCTTGATTAAAGATATTTAGTCTTTGTTAATAATGTAAGGACCTTCCATTCTGCCTGTCATTGCCCATGTCATGTAACTGTTGATAAAACTCATCATTGTAGAACCAACAACACATCCATGGTGTTGCTCTCAAGAAATTCACTCAGCTGAGAAATGCATGGGAAATTGAGAAGTGAAACTTCAATAGAAGACTTTCAATTGACTTCCTTAGAACTCAACTTATGGACTCCATAAATGATCTATTTCTATTTTTGTTAAATGACTATTATTAATTTAGAGATTATTTGCTTCTGTAGTCACTTGCTAAACAAGCTGTATTATAATTATTCATGTACATATTTATTAATCATCATGAGTTTATTTACACATCTGTCAAGCACATGATATATTCTGGATGTTCATTTTCAAAATGAATAGTACATCATTTCTACTTCTGAACAACACCAAATCCAGCCAAGGTAATAGACTGCAAAGAAATCATAACAGTAAGTGGATATAGATTATACTAGCCATAGGAACAATGGAAGCCCATTTAACTCTACATTTAATATGTAAATGGTAAATATTTAACGCTACCTGGAGAGGTCAAAGAAGGTTTTGAAAAGGAAGCAGACTTCAAGATGAAATCAGAAAGGACTAGTAGATTATTTTTCAGGTTGATAAGATAAAGAAGACAGCAGAAGAGGTTTTATGAAGAGTTAACAGCAGGTACAAAATCATAGGGTCTTGAGGGACCACTGCATTTGCAGACATACAAGCAATTTTGTGGTTGGGATATAGGGAGAGAAAAGAGGGAGACGGGCACTGAGAAGATCATAAAGGCCTTGCACAGCATAATGAGGAGTTCCTACTTTGTCCTGTAGAAGTAGGTTTCATGGCCAGGCATGGTGGCCCATGCAGCCTGTAATCCCAGCACTTTGGGAGGCCAAGATGGGAGGATTGCTAGAGCCCAGGAGGCATAGGTTGCAGTGAGCTGAAATTGAGTGACTGCACTCCAGCTTGGGCAACAGAGCAAGACCCTGTTTAAAAAAAAAAAGAACTTAATTTTATAAGAAAGAAGTGAGTTTCACATCTGCCCACACACCAGCCTAACAACAGCACATGCATTTGTGAAATTGCTAGGGTATGAACATGCAGATATTCTTTCAGATATTCCTTGACTTCTTACACAGAACATAATGATTGTTAATAAATTTACATTGTCTAAAAAAAAAAAATGTGGTGGGACAGTGGTAGCAGCAGGAAAGAGAAGGTGGACATGGTGGTAAAAATATACCATATCGCAGCCCCCATCATAGCAGGTGAAAGAGATTTACAAGGTACTCCAGAATGTCAAAGGATGTCAAGATGCAAGATCGGGATTGCAAAAGCTCAGGCCACTGCTGTTTCCTTACATCTGGAGGTGGGTAGGTGGGAACGATACAAATTCTCACACAGACCTACACTCAAAAATTCACAAATGCCTATTAAGTCTGCCTCAAGTTAGCTACGACCACTAGAAGGGACAGGTCAGGAGTGGTGCCATGGGAAAAAAAAAAGCTGCTCAGTTTTTTGGCCATGCTCCATAATCAATAACCACATCACCATGGTGTGCTGCTCTGTGCCCCATAACATGGTCCCTTATTTTAACTTTAATGTTCCTCAGACCCTTCCAATTTACTGATAATAACATTATAAGTTTCTAATGATTCAGTAAATGTTTCTATAGAGATCTTTGTAAAAATTTCTTCAATTTTTGCGGCCAAATAAAGAATATAGACATGCACTTTTGGGAGGCCGAGGTGGGTGGATCACCTGAGGTCAGGAGTTCAAGACCAGCCTGGCCAACATGGTGAAACCCCATCTCTACTAAAAATACAAAAAATTAGCCAGTTGTGGTGGCACGCACCTGTAGTCCCAGCTACTCGGGAGGCTAAGGCAGGAGAATCACTTGAACCCAGGAGGCAGAGGTTGCAGTGAGCTGCAGTGAGTTGCTGGGCAACAAGAGCAAAACTTCTTCTCAAAAAAAAAAAAAAGAATATAGACATGATAACTTAAATACAAGTCATATGAAAATATTGAAAACAAAAAAATTAAAGATTATTCATATTCCTATCATTTTTAGTAAAATAATGTAAGAAGTAGAACTATCCTCCATGTTCATACTATGATGGTGGTTAATTTTATATATCCAGTTGACTGGCCACAGGGTACCCAGATTCAATGTTATTTCTGGGTGTGTCTGTGAGGGTGTCTCTGGATGAGATCAGCGTTTGAATCAGTGGACTCAGTAAAGTAGACTGCTCTGCCCAGTGTGAGTGGGCATCATCCAGTCCACTGAGGTTCTGAATACAATAAAAAGTGGAGAAAGGAAGAAGTCATTCTTTTTCTTTCCTGCCTCACAGTTTGAGCTTGAACATCCCATCTCATCTTCTCTGTCCCTTGGACTAGGACTTGGCCTGAGTTATACCACTGTCTTTCTAGGATCCCCAACTTGGACAGCTGATTCTAAGTCTTCTCAGCCTCCTCAATCTGTGAGCCAATCTCTCATTATAAACATAAACACACACACACACACACACACACACACACACATATCCTACTTATTCTGTTTCTCTGTAGAATACTAATACTAATCATTTAGGACAACCTCCTAATATTACTCTATTTATAAACATATATCTATCTAAGCTTACATGCATTTTTTAAAAGAAAGAGCAACAACAAAAAGACTGTTTTATACCTACAGACGTCCCATCCTATATTTTTTCCACCTAACGATTTCATGTACATACTTCCAGGTCTTTGTACAGTGATCCCCCCTTATCTGCAGTTTCTCTTTCTGTGTTTTCAGTTACCCACTATCAAACAGGGTCCAAAAACATTAAATGGAAAATTCAAATAAACAATTCATAGAGTTACAAATTGCATGCCATTCTGAGTAGATTGATAAAATCTCAAGCTGTCCCTCTCTTTTCCACCTGGAACATGACTCATCCCTTTCTCCAGCATCTCCACACTATAAACACTACCCACTTGTCAGTCACTTAGTAGACACCTCAGTTATCAGGTCAACTGTGCAGGTATTGGACAGTTGGTCAGTCGCTTAGTAGACACCTCAGTTATCAGGTCAACTGTCCAGGTATTGCGGGGTTATATTCAAGTAATCCTTGTTTTACTTCATAATTGTTCAAAAGTGCAAGAGTCTTGTGCCTAATTTATAAATTATACTTTAACATAGGTGGTATGTATGCATAGGAAGAAACACAGCACATAGAGGGCCTCATGTTATCTGAGGTTTCAGGCATCCACCGGGGGTCTTGGAATATATTCCCCATGGATTAGTGGTGGACAATTGTACATAGATGTACCTCTTCTGAAGATTCAACTGATTATAAAACACTGTCTTTGGGGCTTAAAAAATGGGGGAGAAGAAATGGAGGAAAGAGAAAGAGATTGATTGAAAATAACAATTCTTATATGATATTTACTACATAAAATATCTCATTTTGTTGCTATGTAAATATACATATTAGTATCCCAGCTTTATCAATGAGGATACTGAGGCATGAAGGAGCTAGACAGATATTAAATGATAAGGTTGGGTGAGATAAATCTTAGGCAGTACGATGGTTAGTACTGTCAATCTTGATTAGACTGAAGGATGTAAAATATTGTTCCTGGGTGTGTCTGTGAGGGTGTTGCCAATGGAGATTAACATTTGAGTCAGTGGACTAGGAGAGGCAGATCTGCCCTTAATCTGGCTGGGAACCGTCTAATCAGCTACCAGCATGGCTAGGATAAAAACAGGCAGAGGAACTTGGAAAGACTAGACTGGCTAAGTCTTCTGGCCTCCATTTTTCTCCCTTGCTGGATGCTTCCTGCCCTCAAACATCCGACTCCAAGTTCTTCAGCTTTTGGACTCTTGGACCTACAGCAGTAGTTTGCCAGGGGCTCTCTGCCCTCCAGCCACAGACTGAAGACTGCACTGTCAGCTTCCCTACTTTTGAGGTTTTGGGACTCGGACTGGCTTCCTTGCTCCTTAGCTTGCAGACGGCCTCTTTTGGGACTTGACCTTGTGATTGTGTGAGTCAATACTCCTTAATAAATTCCCTTTCATATATACATTTATCCTATTAGTCCTGTGCCTCTAGAGAACCCTGACTAATACAGGCAGTCTGTTTCTAGGATCTTAACAATCAATCTCGGTACTATTCTACCTTTGAAAAAGAAAGTAATCAATATATTCGATGTTATGGCAAAGAAGAAGTCACATCACACTTGGCTTTAAAAAGAGAAAACAATTAAGATGTATTTTGGCAAACACTTTCAGTACATACAGGTTTGTTGTTTGTGTTTAAGAACTATTACCAATAGCCTTCAATGGAACATGGTCTTGTGAACACTATTCTGGAAATCCATGTGTTATAACAGAATACTCGATGCTTATTCAAGCTCCTGCTTTTCACCTTTCCTTGAAGCCTCCTAGAAGTTTATCATCTGGGGCTCTTGCTCTGGCCTTTGAACTAAGGCTGAAAGTTGGGAAACAAAGAGGACATTTCAGGAAATCCTAGAAACTGTGTTTCTCAGAATATTAGGACTGTCCAGAAGTAGGCAGCGCTCTCACCAAAAACCATCACCTCCCCTGGAGTCCTAGCTCCATTCTAGACTTTACAAATTGAAAACAAAGAAACAGTTCCCTCTTCTCTCTAATCCTCAAGAGCTTGGCACCCAGAAAACCTCTGGGACTGAATAGAGAAGCTTGGTGGGATACAGGTGAATTCAGAACTTCTTAGAAACCAAGACTTCAGGTTGCACCAGTGCATTGGTGAGTTGATTCTCTGCTGGACTAAAGGTGAGTGTATTAGTCTGTTTTCATGCTGCTGATAAAGACATACCCAAGACTGGGCAATTTGTAAAGAAAAAGAGGTTTAGTGGACTCACAGTTCCACGTGGCCTGGGAGGCCTCGCAATCATGGTGGAAGGTGAAAGGCATGTCTTACATGGTAACAGACAACAGAGAATGAGAACCAAGTGAAACGGAATTCCCCTTTTTATAAAACCATCAGATCTCATGAGACTTATTCACTAACATAAGAACACCATGGGGGAACCACCCCATGATTCAATTATCTCCCCCTGGGTCCCTTCTCACAACACACGGGAATTATGGGAGCTACAATTAAAGATGAGATTTGGGTGGGGACACAGCCAGACCATATCACTGAGAAACAAACATAAATTTGAAAAAATTTTTCTCAATAAATCCTGACCAGAGCCTCTCTTTCCTGAATATCTCATATTTTGAGGGAAGCAGAGTACAAGTAACAGGATGACAAAAAGAGCAAAATAAAGAAAAAAGAGGAAATGACAGGGATAACTGATGCATGGGTAGGAGAGAGATGGGGGTGGTCAGAGAGAAGACAAAGGCAAAGAAGAGGTGTAAGAAAAGTCAGAGAGGAAAGAGAGTGTAGTGAGTATTTGGGGTTGCTTATCAACTTTCACTTCTCCCTTTTTCCTGGTTGGCAAAGGCCTCATTTTGTTTAGGTATCTGATTATTACCGCCTCCATCCCACCCCACGTGTATTATTCAAAAGAGGGTTGGCTATTCCTGCTGAGGGGGAGCCCTGATTGACACGGGTCAGTCATGGTGATACTGTTTTCCTTGCCAATGATGAAGTTCAGGGCAAAGTTCTACTAACTGATGCTCCAACAGAGGTCTGCCATGTGGCATCTGCAAAATGTTCCCACTCTTAAGGAAACACAGAATGAGACAGTCCTTGATATGGCTTGGCTGTATCCCCACCAAAATCTCAACTTGAATTGTATCTCCCAGAATTCCCATGTGTTGTGGGAGGGACCCAGGGAGAGGTAATTGAATCATGGCAGCTGGTCTTTCCCATGTTTTTCTCATGATAGTGAATTAGTCTCACAGATCTGATGGGTTTATCAGGGGTTTCCACTTTTGCTTCTTCTTCATTCTCTCTTGCTGCCACCAGGTAAGAAGCACCTTCTGCCTTCCGCCATGATTCTGAGGCCTCCCCAGCCATGTGGAACTATAAGTCCAATTAAACCTCTTTTTAATCCCAGTCTAGGGTATGTCTTTATCAGCTGCATGAAAACAGACTAATACAGTAGATTGTATTAGTAATTGGTACCAGTAGAGTGGGGTGTTGCTGAAAAGATACCCAAAAATGTGGAAGCAACTTTGGAACTGGATAACAGGCAGA
Source organism: Nomascus leucogenys (assembly GCF_006542625.1). Lineage (NCBI taxonomy): Eukaryota > Metazoa > Chordata > Mammalia > Primates > Hylobatidae > Nomascus > Nomascus leucogenys. The sequence continues at coordinate 54,416,972 of NC_044394.1, forward strand.
TGTTGGAATGGTTTGGAGGGCTCAGAAGAAGACAGGAAAATGTGGGAAAGTTTGGAACTTCCTAGAGACTTGTTGAGTGTCTTTGCCCAAAATGCTGATAGCAATATGGACAATAAGGTTCAGGCTGAGGTGGTCTCAGATGGAGATGAGGAACTTGTTGGGAACTGGAGTAAAGGTGGCTCTTATTATGTTTTAGCAAAGAGATTGGTGGCATTTTGCCCCTGCCTTAGAGATTTGTGGGACTTTGAACTTGAGAAAGATGATTTAGGGTATCTGGTGGAAGAAGTTTCCATTAAGCAGCAAAGCATTCAAAATGTGACTTGGGTACTGTTAAAGGCATTCAGTTTCATAAGGGAAGCAGAGCATAAAAGTGGAAAATGTGCAGCCTGACTGTGGTAGAAAAGAAAAACCCATTTTCTGGGGAGATATTCAAGCCTGCTGCAGAAATTTGCATAAGCAGCAAGGAGCCTAATGTTAATCCCCAAGACCATGGGGAAAATATCTCCAGGCCATGTCAGAGATCTTCATGACAGCCCCTCCCGTCACAGGCCTGGAGGCCCAGGAGGACAAAACGGTTTTGTGGGCCAGGCTCAGGGTCCCTGAGCTGTGTGCAGCCTAGGGACTTGGTGACCTATGTCCCAGTTGCTCCAGCCATGGCTGAAAGGGGCCAACATACAGCTTGGGCTGTGGTTTCGGAGGGTGGAAGCCTCAAGCCTCAGTGGCTTCCATGTGGTGTTGAGCCTGCAGGTGCACAGAAGTCAAGAATTGAGGTTTGGGGACCTCTGCCTAGATTTCAGAAGATCTATGGAAACACCTGGATGCTCAGGCAAAAGTCTGCTGCAGGGGCAGTGCCCTCATGGAGAACCTCTGCTAGGGCAGTGTGGAAGGGAAATGTGGGGTTGGTCAGAGCCCCCACATAGAGTACCTACTGGGGCAGTGCCTAGTGGAGCTGTGAAAATAAGGCCACTGTTCTCCAGACCCCAGAATGGTAGATCCACATTCTGGTGCAGCTTGCACCATGCACCTGGAAAAGCCACACACACTCAATGCCAGCCATGAAAGCAGCTGGGAGGGAGGCTGTACCCTGCAAAGCCACAGGGATGGAGCTGCCCCAGACCATGGGAACCCACCTCTTGCATCAGTGTGACCTGGATGTGAGACGTAGAGTCAAAGGAGATCATTTTGGAGCTTTAAAATTTGATTGCCCCGCTGGATTTTGGACTTGCTTGGGCCCTGTGACCCCTTTGTTTTGGCCAATTTCTCCCACTTGGAATGGCTGTATTTACCCAATATCTGTACCCCCCATTGTATCTAGGAAGTAACTAACTTGCTTTTGATTTTACAGGCTCATAGGCGGAACGGACTTGCCTTGTCTCAGATCAGACTTTGGACTGTGGACTTTTGGGTTAATGCTGCAGTGAGTTAAGACTTTAGGGGACTGTTGAGAAGGCATGATTGGTTTTGAAATGTGAGGACATGAGATTTGGAGGGGCCAGGGGTGGAATGATATGGTTTGGCTGTGTCCCCACTCAAATCTCAACTTGAATTGTATCTCCCAGAATTCCCACATGCTGTGGGAAGGATCCAGGGGGAGGTAATTGAATCATGGCGGCTGGTTTTTCCCATGCTATTCTCATAAGAGTGAATTAGTCTCAAGAGATATGATGGGTTTATCAGGGGTGTCTGCTTTTGCTTCTTCCTCATTCTCTCTTGCTGCCACCATGTAAAAAGCACCTTTTGCCTTCTGCCATGATTCTGAGGTCTCCCCAGCAATGTGGAACTGTAAGTCCAACTAAGCCTCTTTATCTTCCCAGTCTAGGATATGTCTTTACCAGAGCGTGAAAACAGACTAATACAGCCCCTTTCTGCCTCTGGCTATTGTCACATCTGGAGGTGATGGCTTGAATCTGCTCCTGCCCTTCTCCCACCACAAGGAAAATGAGCTTTAGAAAGCAGGCTTTACTGGCAGTGACAGAGATGGAAGTATGGAAGAACACTGGATTCTAAAATTAGCTTTTCCTGCAACCACAAACAGCTCTAATGTGTTAGTGGCTTAAGGCAACACACTACACACTTTTCTTTCCCTTTGTCATGTGAGGGCTGTGGGACTTCCGGCCTCCAATCATCCCCCATTGTCTTCTCATTTCAGACCCAGGCTAAGCAGCAGCCACTACTGAGACCTGCTGCTCTCAATATCCAGAGGCAGAAACAGGCTGTCTCATTCTGTGTTTCCTTAAGAGTGGAAACATTTGGCAGAAGTCGGAAGGCAGCAGCTTGCAAAGGGAACTGGAGCCAACCTACTCCTCAAAACTTTCTACGTGGATGTGTCATGCTTGCTCTCTCCCTACTGTCCAGAGCATGTTATGGGCTAAGCCCAAAGTCAATAAGATGAGGGGTAAGGGAGTGGATGGGGGAGGGAGGAGAGTGGAGAATCCTCTTCCCATAAGGACAGGGCAAGTCATGTGACCATAGGCAGAAACATTTAATCTTCTTACAGGAAGAAATAAAAATTTGGAAACAAAAATCCAATTGGTCAAAGTCCTTGGTGGCATTATTGAGCCACTAGTGAAAGTACCCCCAGGACACTATTTCTGGATTTCCACTTCTGTGAGATGAGATACTTCCTTATTGTTTAAGTCTGAGTTTTCTGTGATTAATGCTTTTTTGGAAAAGAGCACCTTAATTATGCAGAGAAAACACCGAATGATTTGCTCATATTCAGAAGTGGAGGAAGAAAACGGAAACTGTCAATGGACCAGGCAAAAGACAAAACCCTAGGCACTGATTCTCCTTCCCAAACACTTCAACGCTTTTCTCTCCGACTGTGAAAAGGAAGACAAGGCTTCCTATAATGTTGGGATAGTTCTGAGGCTAGATAATGAAGAATAAATACAGCCAGGAGATTCAGGCAGTATGATGGGTGTGTATGAGTTTTTATAGGTTTTGTTCCCATTCGGTTAAGTACATGTATATGTGCCAATGAATCTGAGAAAGAAAGAAACCAAATTGACATTATTTTTCCTTACCAGTTCAATCAGATATATCTTACAGGAAGAAAAATAAAATGTATCTGTTTATACCTTCTGTGGAGTCCTAATTAGGAAAAAACAAAAAAGTCATGCTGGTGGGACCGAGGAAAAGCAAAAAGAGAAAGCAGATAGGCTATGAGTCTGTCTTGCCTTTCTTCATGGTCCATTACATGCCCTCCTGCACAAATAACTCACCATCTTCCAGCACCCAGCTATCACCAGACCCACGGCTGATAGAAAATTGAAAGTTAGCTCACTGCAACCTTGGCGTTATCAGTATTGCACAAAGCCCTCTTCAGCACACACCATCCTGTAAAATCCCCAGCAAGCCTTCGTCTCCTCACAGTCAGCCCCTCTCTTACTCATCTGCCCATTGCACCCTTTCACCATATTTTCATACTTTAATAAATCTTTCTTTTTCTTTCTTTTTTTTTTTTTTTTTTGAGATGGAGTCTCGCTCTGTTGCCCAGGCTGGAGGGCAGTGGCACAATCTCGGCTCACTGCAAGCTCTGCCTCCCGGGTTCACACCATTCTCCTGCCTCAGCCTCCCGAGTAGCTGGGACTACAGGCGCCCGCCACCATGCTCAGCTAATTTTTTGTGTGTTTTTAGTGCAGACAGGGTTTCACCATGTTAGCCAGGATGATCTCGATCTCCTGACCTCGTGATCCACCCATCTCAGCCTCCCAAAGTGCTGGGATTACAGGCGTGAGCCACAAACGTGCCCGGCCAATAAATCTTACTTTACCTACAACTGTCTTGGTAAGTTATTTTACCACCCACACCATTGGCCTCAGATAGTCATGAATCACCTGCAATATCTTCCACTTACCCATTCCTTCATTTCAATATGCTCCAATATGGTCTCTCTGCCAGGCCAAAAAAGTATATAAATATATACACATACATATCACTAAATATATAATTGTAGTTATATATATGGTATATGCATATATGTAGATGTATTGATTTTTATATGTGTATGTATTTTTAATATATATGTACAATTTACATGAGAGAGGGCAGATTTTAAAGTCTATCTGATAAAACACAATCTTTTTTTAAATTATACTTTAAGTTTTAGGGTACATGTGCACAACGTGCAGGTTTGTTACATGTGTATACATGTGCCATGTTGGTGTGCTGCACCCATTAACTCATCATTTAGCATTAGGTATATCTCCTAATGCTATCCCTCCCCACTCCCCACACCCCATAACAGGCCCCAGTGTGTGATGTTCCCCTTCCTGTGACCATGAGTTCTCATTGTTCAATTCCCACCTATGAGCGGGAACATGCAGAAAACACAATCTTATCATACGGAGTTTGGGAAGAGAGGTAGACCTAAACGATCTGCTTAAGCTACTGGTACAACCTAAAATGGCCTGGTAAGAACTTTTACTGAACTCACTGAAAGAAAAAAAAATTAATGAAAACATGCGAGCTGTGCAAGAGGACAGAATCAAGGGAGTTACAACAATCATCTTTTGTTTCATTTTGCTTTATTATTTTTCTTTCTTTTTTTAAGAACGTTGAAGCTGTGACCACAGAGGTGATTGGAGAATCACAGCCCTCCTGAAATGATATCCAAACAGAAAATTTTCCAATACATATCCTAAAATCACAGAGCATGTAATTCCACATCAGCTCCAGGAAAGCAGCATCTTTGCTTAGGATATGGAAATTTGGAAGCTCATTGCTATAATCTGTGGTTATGATTTCAAGCTCCCCCAGTGATGCCGGGAATCAAACCACAGACTCCTAGTGCTAGGAGCCTTTATTGTAATCCAATAAAACCTTAACAACTAGTCTTCATTTTTATGATAAATTAAGGGCCTCATTTGCTTTAAAGCAGCCCCTCTGCCCTGGAGTTTACCTCACTGTGGAAGCAGTCCTAGAGAAACACTCAATTCAATTCAGATGGGGTAAAGACGGTGGGGGAAAAAGAGCCCAGATTCCCCACCTTGGTTGGTTTCACGGGTTCAGAAACTTCAAAACAAGTGAAAAGCTCTCTTTCAAAAGAACTGATCTTTTAGTATGAGACTCTGCTTGGGATTTTTGACAATGTCTTATGGACACTGACTTCTTAACCTGGCACTTCAGTCAGTCACAGAATGTCACCTTGAAATCATTAAAGGGACATCTGGAACTGAGGCCATGTGTACTATCCACTCACTTTCAATTTAACTTTTTTATTTTATTTTATTTTGGCTAATTTGAATTTTTGTTCAGAAGCTCAAATTCTGCTCCAGTTGCCGTATTTGCTTTGCTGTTATGTCATCTTTGTGAACTAATTTGTTGCAGAATGACCTTTAAGTCCAAAACAAACTTAAAACAAGGATCATATTTATTTCACGACATGAATTCCTTTCTAAGATCCAAGGCACTGGGACATCAAGCCACCCCAACATCTACATGTGTGTTTTTAAAGAATTCCGAAGGTCAGCTTAGAAGGGTCAAAAATGTTTAAACCCTACATTAGAGAGACAATAAATTATGGCAAATTTGAAATGAAAAGTTTTTCAAATTTAAGTTCAAGGTCTCAATTAAGCCTTCCCCAAATTAAGAACAAAATATAGGCAGCCAACTTTGCATCTCCCAATTATTCCATAACCAACACCTTAAAAAAAAAAAACATTTTAACGTTGAAGTTTCTGCACTTATTCAATTACTAATTAAATGTATTCATTTCATGTATTCATTCATGAGTAATGCATGTAGTAGGAAATGAATATGTTACACCAAATTAGAAGTTTCAAGACCAATATTCTAGTTCTAAGCAGCCAATTCACCAGCTCCGTATTCTCAGAAAATCAATCATTGTGAGAACTTAAAAATGAGGTAATTATTCTAGAGCTGATCTTTAGAAATAAGGTCTCTCTTTTCAATACTACCAGTCTATTATTGAACACTAAGATTATCAATTAATATTAAAATTTGAATTTGAATTCTATAAAAACATTAAATAGAAACATGGAGAAAACATTACTAAAGCATGCTCGGTTATCTATGAATAATCCAATTCACATTTAGATGATTCAGAGTCACTTGTAAATAATTATGACAGCTAAGAGTTAATGTTCACTCTGTGATAGGCACTGTTTCGTCCTAAATGCTAGATACACATACACTCATTAATTCTCATTCAAACCATATGAGTTACGTTCTATTAATATCTCTCATTTTACAGATGAGGATGCTGAGACACAAAGAATTAAGTACCTGCTATGTCTCATATTGCTAGAAAGTTAGCCAATATCTAAACCCAGAAAATTTAGTTCCCAAGTCTGTGTCCTTCATCTATATTTAATGTCTCCAATAAGTGAAGGGGAACTAGATTAAAGCAGTAAATATTGAATATAATTCAGCAACACAGTTTATTCTGAATGCATACATTTAAATACCAATGTTTCTATAGCATTCATATTTGGAAGAGATGCTTGTGTTTATTCAGAAAGTAGATAGTATAATGTATAGCTCTCCAAGGGTATCTCAGAAGCCCATTGATCCCTAGTAAACATGTCTTTTCTTCTATGTTATTGACATATTTTTGGATGAAAGTATTCATAAGATAACTCATTTATAAAACACATACCACTTGTCAGGCAGTATGGATGGCAGTCTACAAACATGGTCCAAATAACTGGTGTCCCTGCATCAATGCTCTCAGTTAGTCATCTCTTACCCTCACTCTGGGCTTGGTGATGCGACCTTCTATGGCCAGTGAAATCATAGCAATAGCAAATGGGATACCAGCAGACTTGAAAGGTACTTACTCACTGGGTACTGGCACATCCTACTGTTCTTGGAAACACTGCCGGTTGCTAAAAAAATGGTCGAGTCTTCCCTGTTACCCCAACTGAAAACAAACCAGCCACCAGATATGTGAGTGAGGCCATCCTACATCAAAATACTCCAATCAAAAGACCCACCCAGACAATCCAGAGATTCTCAAGAAATAATACTTGTTTGTTGTTTTAATCTACTAAGTTTTGGAGTGGTTTGTTATACAGAAAAGGCTAAATGATACATGCATTATGCCAAGTCTTTAACAAACATCATCTCATTTAATCCTCACAATAACCAGGCAAGGTTAACATAATGTGATTATGTTGTTTTCAGTATAAATAAAGTTGTGTCAATGAGGTACTTTCAACGTAGTTAAATTGCATGGGATCATAGAACTTAGTGTATCTCAAACTATAAGACACAAAGCATTTACTCATGACATTTGTCACTTAAGAGCTACATTGAGGTTGATACTATAAAGAAAGAATTATATATAAGGGTATCCTGCCCCATCGCTTGCTTCTTACCATGCAAAACTTTGTGTAAAAATTATACTTTGAATAATTTCCAAAAATCATACTTTGGATAATTTCTCAGTGAGTAGTAAATTGGACACAATGATTACTAATTTTTTGGCAAATTAAAGATGCTAACTTTCTGCAAATGCTAATCTGTGGCTGATATTTTGACTCTGCTTATGTATGACAGCAACCCTAGTGCAGATACTTAGTTCATCTATCACTCCTGTTACATTCTAATTTCTAAAATGTTTTTTGTCAAATACGAATTAATATTATCTATAGCTATCATGTCTCAAAAAGTAAAAATAATAAAAATGTTTTTAAAAAGATAAAATACCCTAATGAATAAACTATAATAATAAATCTTATGGGGCCCAAAGGTTCATCATAGACATTTATTGCATTAGTTAAAAGTAAATCTAAAAGATGATCACCTATTAGACTTTTTTTCTAACATCCTTAAACCTAGGAGTGGCCCTAAAAATAAATATTCATTTCCAGGACATTCATTTTAATATTCCTAGTTACATTAAAATGAAAAGGAAATGGAAAATGAAAGCCTAAGAATATGGAAGGAGTCAAAAGAGTTTGAGGGAGAGAAGGAAGACAAAAATGACCTCGTGGCCAGCATGAAACTCAGTGTTCAGCTCCATCTTCTATATCCAAATATCAGGAAAGGCCAATGATAAATTCAGCCCCCAGGAACTCAGCCCAGTTCCTACTGCACTTGTTAGTAGGTAGAAACTTGATATATACATTTAAAAACCTGGAAACTCTTTTATGCATGCACAGCTTTTCCACGTCCAGTTTATTCTCAATTTTATGATTTTCAATAAATGGGAGAAGAAAAAAGGAGAAAGAAACGAATTTATCCAAGCTGTGAAATTTTAGATATTATAAAATGCTTCAAAATTAGTGGTTTGAATGAGGTTTATACTGGTTTATGCTTTTTTCCTTTCCACCATCTCCCCAACAAAAGAAAATCCCACATTGCTGATTCCAAGGGGGTAGTATTTATTTAAAGATAATTGACAGCTTCAGCCAATCATTTCCCTCCTCTTTCCAAAGGAAACAGTGGATTTTGTAATTCCAGATGCTTTCTTTACACACTGCAGCAGTCATAGGGTTTTTCAGTAGTAAACTTGACATTATTATTACTAATTCCTTGGCAAATTAAAGATGTTAATGTATTAAACTAGAGCACAATATTTTTACCTTACAATGTATTCACAATTAGCAGCTTTTCTTGCTCTCCCTATGATTCTAACTTAATTATCAGTTGACACATCAAGGCCATTTTATTTAAATAGAAATTCCATTTGAAAATAACATGTATTTTCTGGGTTTTATCATCCCATCAATATTTGCTCAACTGAGAAATCAAAACTTTCAGTTTAATTTAGTTGTATTTATAATCCTAACTATTCCACTCCAGACCCTCTTAAAAGAATAATTGTTAACGTTGTTGATATTAATAACAAATTATTGTGCTGACAATGGCTATCTCATCATATTGCTCTCCCCACATTTGGTTCTTGTCCTGCCTTCTCTTTTAGAAATGTAATTTATCATTGTCATATATTCATGTAGTATAAAACATAAAATGGGTCTACAGAACTCATTTTGAAAATTAACAGTTCTTTTCCCCTTCCTTGTATTGTATTCCCATTCCCCAGAAGCAACTACTTTACACGCTCTTAGATGTTTCTTTTGGTATTTACTTTCCAATACCTGAGCAACAAATAGTATTATTTCTTGATTTTCAGTTTTAGAGATCTGCCTATTGGCTTTTGCTATAAGAGATATAAAATCTTTTAGCTATATTATATTTTATATTATATAATATAAAGTATTTATTTTATATTATATAATATAAAATATTTATTTTATATTATATAATATAAAGTATTTATTTTATATTATTTTATATTATATAATATAAAATATTTATTTTATATTATTTTATATTTTATAACTATCACTCTAAAATCTGAGGTTTTAATTCCTAAACTACCTCTACCCCCAACAACTACTCTCCATACACTCACCCTCCCTGCAGTCTCTCAACATTGCTATATCAAAATTTGTTAGATTAGTACTCAGTCATGATATCATTATTACTATGCAAAAATTTTTCACAACTAAGCCATGCCATATAGGTCAAGCATATTCTCTTTCTCTCATACTTGTGATCATCATGGAGTTGATGTTTATTTTGCTTTGGTTTGTTTTGTTTATACTGTTGGTGCCTATTTTTATACCAATCAATCACGATTTTATACCCAAATTCTCCATCAGAAATATTCTCTCCTCAATTACATTTCAGGTATACTACCATTTTCAGCCACTTAAAGACTATCCCTGGGATCCTTTGCTCTATAGTTGCAACTGAGACCAGTTGCTCTCTACGTTCACTATTTTGCTCTCATCCTGGACTCTTCTTTCACCACCTTCCCAGAGATTCCGTTTACTGCCTTGTATTGCAAGCCCTGTGTCCCCCTTTGTGTTTGTTTACTCCTTTAGATTATGGGAGTACATTCTTTAGTAGCACCAATGAGTAAAAATGAGGTAAACTGTTTGAGATTTGAATGTCTAACATTTTCACTTAATTCATGGATATAGAATTCTAGGTGCAAAATCATTTTCTCTCAAAAATTTAAAAACACCATTCCATAATTTTCTAGCTTCTAGTTTAGCTGTGGAATCTCAAAGTCACTTTGTCTTTTCCCAGGCAGTCAGCCACACAGTCTCATTATACATCAGGAGTGTCTCTTGAATTTATTTTCTTCTCCTTATGCTGCTGTCACTGCTCCAAGACATTTGCCATCTCTTCTCTATACTGCTATGATAGCCCTCTCATGGATTTCCCTGCTTCTAGACTTTCCTTCTCCAACAGTTTTCTATTTCCAAACACAGGTCTGATCATGCTACTGCCAAGCTTAAAACTGGAAGGTGACTTTTTATTGCTTATTTTTTAGAATAGCAGCCAAGATCCTTCCCCTCGTCCTACTTTACCATCACCTCCCACTCCCAACCATCATTATTCTCTCCTCTAACCACAGTGAAGAACATGATTTTCCATTTATCTACATCATACATGCTTTCATGCCTTGGAAGATCTTTGTGGAATGCCAAGCTGTCTGCCTTTTCTATCTGGTGAACTCCTATTTATCCCTAAATACAACAACATGGTGTAGAGAAAAAAGCACAGACTTTAGAACCCCAGCTTTAATACCAACTATCTGCATGGCCTTAGGCAAGTTAAATAATCTTTCTGAATATACTTCTTTATTTGTAAATTAGTAATAATAATACCTCCTTCATAGGATTGCTACAAGGTTGAGTGAAATGATGAAAGCAAAGAAATTAGCATGGTGAGAGTGCCTTTTCATGAATAAATATTGTTTTTTATTTTCATTTATTCAATCTGACATCTTTTCTGTAGAAAACTGAATTCCCTCATTTTCATTCTCATTACCAATTACCTTCACTCTCCTTCACTCATTTTTATTCTCATTACCAATTATCTTCACTCTCCTTTTACTCCCATTTTTGCCCACTTCATAATAACATTTAAACTCTCTTATCTTTAAAAAAAATTCATGGCGCCAAACTGTCACTGGTATGAACATGTGCACAGACACTGGTGGGCACCCCCCTGCAGCACCTACACCCCCCTGCAGCACTGCCACTGCTGGAATGACTGCCCAGAGGCTGGAACCTTTGCACCTGCCAGTGTCCCACAGCAGCCAACTAGAATGCATCCCACCACACTGCTACCACTGCTGGCACATGTGAATGAGCATGGATTCCACTGCCACTGCCTGATGAAGAGCTTTGGCTGGCATCACCCATCAGAGTGTTGTAACCAGTGGTCTGTGAACACCTCAGACCCTGCAGTGCAGCAGGTTTCTGAACTCCAGGGGCTGGATAACAAAGTCAGGGTCCAATAGCAGCCCTCCAGAGCTACAGCATGCAGCCCAGGAATCCTGAGCTGAGCCTTGGTCCCTTAAAGTCTTCCAGAAATAAAGCCAGTTGACTGAATTCATCTTATACCATAATCAAACCCCAAAGGACATCAAAGAGGATAAAATTTTAAAAATCCAAAAAAAGGCAACTTCAAAGGTTAAAAGAACACAAGCCCACAAAGATGAGAAAGAACCAGGGCAAGAACTCTGGCAACTTGAAAAGCCTGAGTGTCTTCTTACCTCCAAACAACTGCACTAGTTCCCCAGCAATGATGGGGAACTAGGCCAAAATGACTAAAATGACAGAAATAGAATTCAGAATATGGATAGAAAAGAATATCATTGACATTCAGGAGAAAGTCAAAATTCAACCCAAGGAATCTAAGAATTAAAATAAAATGATACAGAAGCTTATAGATGAAATCGCCATTATAAGAAAGAGACAAACAGATCTGATAGAGCTAGAAAACATACCACAAGAATTTCATAATGTAATCACAACTACTGAAAGCAGAATCAACCAAGCTGAGAAAAGAATATCAGAGCTTGAAGACTGGCTCCCCAAAATAACTCAGTCAGACAGAAATAAAAAAAAAATAAAGAAGAACGAACAATAAAATATGGGATTATGTAAATAGACCAAATCTATGACTCCTTGACATCCCTGAAAGAAAGGAAGAGAAACCAGCCAATTTGGAAAACATATTTCAGGGTATTATCTATGAAAATTTCCCCAACCTTGCTAGAGAGGGCAACATTGAAATTCAAGAAATGCAAAGAATCCTTGCAAAATACTACACAGGAAGACCATGCCCAATATACAGAGTCATCAGATGCTCCAAGGTCAAAATGAAACAAAAAATGCTAAAGACAGCTAGAAAGACGGAGTAGGTCACCTATAAAGGGAAGCCCATCAAGCTAACAGCAAACCTGTCAGCAGAAACTCTATAAGCCAGAAGAAATTGAGGGCCTATAATCAGCATTCTAAAGAAAATTTCCAACCAGGAATTTCACATTCAACCAAACTGAGCTTCATAAGCAAAGGAAAAATAAGATCCCTTTTGGACAAGCAAAAGATAAGGGATTAGTTACCACCAGACCTACTTTACAAGAGGCCCTGAAAGGCACTGCTAAACAGAAAGGAATGACTATTCCTAGCCACTACAACACATACATTTAAGTAAACAGCTCAGTGATACTATAAAGCAACCACCCAAACAAGTCTGTGTAATAACCAGATAACAACATGATGACAGGATCAAATCCACGCATATCAATACTAACCTTTAATGTAAATGGACTAAATTCCCCCAATTAAAAGGCACAGAGTGTCAAGCTGGATAAAGAAGCAAAACCCAATGGCATGCTGTCTTCAAGAGACTCATCTCACATGCAATGACATAAGCTCCAAGTAAAAGGATGAAGAAAAACCTATCAAGCAAATTGAAAACAGAAAAAAATACAGGGGTGGCCATTCTAATTTCAAACAAAACAGACTCTAAAATAACAAAGATCAAAAAAGACAAAGAAGGGCATTACATAATGGTAAAGGGCTCAATTCAACAAGAAGACCTAACTGTGCTAAATATATAGGCATAGAAGCACCCAGGTTAAAAAGCAAGTTCTTACAGACCTAGGAAAAGACTTAGATAACCACGCAATAATAGTAGGAGACTTCAACACCTCACTGATAGTATGGGACAGATCATCAGGGCAGAAAACTAACAAACATATCTGGGACCTGAACTCAACATTTGACCAAGTAGACTTAATAGACATCTACAGAACTCTCCACCCAAGCAACAGAATATACATTCTTCCCATCTGCACGTGGCACATACTGTAAAATTCACCACACAATTGGGCATAAACCAATACACAGGACATTTTTTAAAAAAACAAAATCATACCAACCACACTCTCAAACTATAGTGCAATACAAATATAGAAATCAATGCTAAGAAAATCACTCAAAACCTTACAATTACATGGAAATTAAACAACCTGCTCCTGAATGGCTTCTGGATAAATAATGAAATTAAGGCAGAAATCAAGAAATTCTTTGATACTAATGAGAAAAAAAGGTACAACATACCAGAACTCTGGGACACAGCCAAAGCAGTATTAACAGGGAAGTTTATAACACTAATCGTCCACATTAAAAAGTTAGAAAGATCTCAAATTAACAACCTAACATCACAACTAGAGGAATTTGGGCCAGGTGTGGTGGCTCACACTTGTAATGGCTCATGCTTATAATCCCAGCACTTTGGGAAGCTGAGGTGGGCAGACCACTTGAGGTCTGGAGCCTGATCAACACGACAAAACCCCAGCTCTACTAAAAATACAAAAATTAGCTGGGTGTGGTGGCACATGCCCATAATCCCAGCTACTCAGGAAGTTGAGGCAGGAGAATTGCTTGAACCTGGGAGGCAGAGGTTGCAGTGAACTGAGATCATGCCACTGCACTCCAGCCTGGGTGACAAAGATTCCATCTCAAAAAAAAAAAGACTAGAGTAATTAGAGAAAAAAGAGCAAACAAACCCTAAAGCCAGCAGAAGACAAGAAATAATCAAAATCAGGCCGGGCATGGTGACTCATGCCTGTAATCCCAGCACTTTGGGAGCCTGAGGCAGGAGGATTACTTGAGCCCAAGAGTTTAAGAACAGCCTGGGCAATATGATGAGACCCTGTCTCTATCAAAAAAAAGAAAAAAATTAAAAAAGAAAGAACCCAACTCAGAGCTGAACCGAAGGAAATTGAAATGCACAAAAGTATGCAAAATATCAATGAATCCAAGAGCTTGTTCTTTAAAAGAATTAATAAGATAGACTCAAGCTAGACCAATAGAAAAAAAAGAGAGACAATCCAAAATCCAAACAAACACAATCCAAAATGACAAAGGAGATGTTACCACTAACCCCACAAAACACAAAAACCTTCAGAGACTATTATGAGCATCTCTATGCATGTAAGCCAGAAAACCTAGAAGAAATGGATAAACACCTGGAAATATGCAGTCTCCCAAGATTGAACAAGGAAGAGAATAAATCTCAGAACAGATCAATATGACTTCTAAAATTGAATCAGGATTAAGTAAAAAGCCTACCAACCAGAAAAAGCTCAGGATCACATGATACATAGCTGAATTCTACCAGATATATAAAGAAGATCTGGTACCATTCCTACTGAAACTATTCCAAAAAAACTGAGGAGGAGGGACTCCTCTCTGACTTCATAACCAAGTAGGTTCATTCCTGGGAGACAAGGTTGGTTCAACATACACAAATCAATAAATGTGATTCACCAAATTAACAGAATTAAAAGCAAAACCCATATGTTCATCTCAATAGATGTAGAAAAAGCTTTCCATAAAATCCAACACCACTTCCTGACAAAAACCCTCAAGAAACTAGGCATCAAAGGAACATACCTCAAAATAATATGAGCCATCTATGACAAACCCACAGTCAACATACTGAATGTGCAAAAGCTGGAAGTATTCCCCTTGAAAAACAGAACAAGATAAGGATGCCCTCCCTCAATATTCCTATTCAACACAGTACTAGAATCCTAGCCAGAACAATCAGGCAAGAGAAAGAAACAAAAACTATCCAAATAGAAAGAGAGGAAGTCAAACTATCCCTGTATGCAGAGGATATGGTTCTCTTCCTAGAAAACCACATAGTCTTTGCCCAAAAGCTCCTTGATCTGATAAACAACTTTAGGCAAGTTTTGGGATGTAAAATTAAAGTACAAAAATCAGTGGCATTCCTATATACCAACAACATCCAAGCTCAGAGCCAAATCAAGAATGTAATTTTATTACAATAGCCACAAAAAGAATAAAATATCTAGGAATACAGCTAACCAAGGAGGTAAAAGATCTATACAATGAAAATTACAAAATACTGCTTGAAGAAATCAGAGATGACACAAACAAATGGAAAAATACATCATGCTCATGGATAGGAAGAATCTATATTGTTAAACTGGCCATAGTGCCTAAAGCAATGTCCAGATTCAATGCTATTCCTATCAAATTGCCAATAACATTCTTCAGAGAATTAGAAAAAACTATTTTGAAATTCCAACGAAACCAAAAAAGAGCACAAATAGCCAAGGCAATACTAAGCAGAAAGAACAAAGCTGGAGGCATGACATTTCCCAACTTCAAACTATACTACAAGGCAACAGTAACCAAAACACCATGGTACTGGTACAAAAGCAGACACATAAGCCAAGGAAACGGAATAGAAAGCCCAGAAATAATTTCACACACCTACAATCATCTGATTTTCAACAAAGCTGACAAAAGCAATCAATAGGGAAAAGACCTCCTATTCAATAAATGGTGTTGGGATAATTGGCTATCCATATGCAGAAGACTGAGATGGGACCACCCCTTCCTTACCCTATATACAAAAATCAACTCAACATGTTTAGATTAAAACCTAAAACTATGAAAACTCTGGAAGATAACCTAGGAAATATCATTCTGGACATAGAACTTGGCAAAGATTTCAAGATGAAGACACTAAAAGCAATTGCAGCAAAAACAAAACTCATCAAATTGGATCTAATTAAATTAAATAACTTCTGTACAGCTATCAATACAGTAAACAGGCAACCTACAGAATGAGAGAAAATATTTGCAAACTATGCATCCAACAAAGATCTAACACCCAGAAACTGTAAGAAACTTAAACAAATTTACAAATAAAAGCAAACAACCCCATTAAAAAGTGAGCAAAGGATATGAACAGACACTTTTCAAAAGAAGAAGCTGGGCATGGTGGCTTACACTTGTAATCCCAGCACTTCAAGAGGCTGAGGTGGGTGGACCCCTTGAAACCAAGAGTTTGAGAACAGCCTGGGCAACATGGTGAAACCCCATTGCTACAAAAAAAACAAAATTAGCCAGGCATGGTGGTGTGCACCTGTAGTCCCAATTACTATGGAGGCTGAGGTGGGAGGATTACCTGATCCTTGGAGGTTGAGGCTGCAATGACACCTGATCATGCCACTACACTCCAGCCTGGGTAACAGAATGAGACTGTGTCTCAGACAAAACAAAAAAGACATATGCATGGCCAACAAGCAATGCTCAACACCATTAATCATTAGAGAAATAAAAAACCACAATGAGATACCATCTCACACCACTCAGAATGGCTACTATTGAAAAGTCAAAAAATAATAGATGCTGGCAAGGTTGTTGAGAAAACGAACACTTATACACTGCTGGTGGTAATGTAAGTTGGCTCAGCCATTATCAAAACCAGTTTGATGATTTCTCAAAGACCTTAAAACAGAATTACTATTCAATCTAGTAATCCCATTATTGGGTATATACCCAAAGGAATCTCAATTTTTTTTGCCATTAATACACATGCATGTGTATGTTCATGGCACCACTGTTCACAATAGTGAAGGCATGGAATCAACATAAATGCCCATCAACGGTAGACTAAAGAAATGTGATACATATACACCATGAAATACTATGCAGCCATAAAAAAGAATAAGATCATGTTCTTTGCAGCACCATGGATAGAGCTGAAGGCCATTATCCTAAGCAAACTAACACAGGAACAGAAAAACAAATAGTGAATGTTCTCGCTTATAAGTGGGAGCTAAACATTGAGAACATATGGACACAAAGAAAGAAACAACAGACACAGGGGCCTTCTTGAGGATGGAGAGTGGAAGCAGAGAGAGGATTAAAAAGCCACCCATCAGGTACTAGGCTCATTACCTGGGTGACGAAATAATTTGTACACCAAACCCCCATGACATGCAATTTATCTATATAACAAACTTGTGCATGTACTCCAAACCTAAAATAAAAGTTATTTAACAAATTTAAAAAATATTTATCTTATCTTCCCCTCCCTCTTGCTACTGTCCTTTCTATTAGGTTGGTGCAAAAATAATTGCACATTTTGTGTTTTTTGAACTAACCTAATACTTTCTGTTACTGCTGGGCCTCTTTAATAAACAGATTCGCTTCACTATTTCTATTTCCCCTCCCACTAGCTACTCCTTATCCCACTATGATCCAGTTTCTGCACCAACAGGCTTCTGATACTACCGTCTTCAAGGACATCAATTTTGTCTGTGTTGCTGAATCCTATATATATATAATATATTTACATTTAGATATGCTGAAATTCATGTAACATAAAAGTGGAGATGCTCATTATGTTGTTGAAAAATGAGTCTCAGGCTCAGGAGAAAGGTTCAAATTCAAAATACTTGAATTTGCAAGTCTTCATGGTATAGGAAGTAAATATATCTATATCTATCTATCTATCTGTATCTATATATCTATCTGTATCTCTATATATCTATGTCTATATATCTATCTATAGTTTATAGAAAATGAACAGACAGGTAGAAGGTCAAGCTCTTGCTTTGCTTGATAGATATATAAATAGATACCTATCTATCTATAGATATATAGATATATATATAGATATATCTACATATCTCTATATATATCTCTCTTGATTGACAGGTAGAAGGTCAAGCTCTTGCTTTGCTTGATAGATACACACATAAATAGATATCTATCTGTATATCTATAGATATATCGATATATCTCTCTTGATAGATACATCTATCAAGCAAAGTGAGAGCTGGACTTTCTACCTATCTGTTCATTTTCTATAAACTCTTCCTTACCCCAACTTTTATGATGCCTACATTTTCCTGGTTTTCCCCCCCTCTGACTTCTCCTGCTTATGTGGCTTTTCTGGCTTCTCATTCTCTTCTCATCTCTTCCTTCCTATTAATATTTTGAGCTCTTTCAAAAACCTTGTCGTTATATGCTATGAACCTTCTCTGAGCAATAATCTTGGTTTCAGAACTTGACTGTCATTACTTCCTATAGCTTGAAGTCTTGCAAATCTACATCTGCTACCCAAACCTTTCTCCTGAGCCTCAGACTCGTTTTTTTTTCAACAACATAATGAGCAACACTCCTTGTATGTTTCATGAAACTCGGCATATCCAAATGTAAACTCATTGTCTTCTGTCCCTAACTGGCCTATCCTCCTACATTGCCTCAGATGAAATGACATCAATACTTCCCACATTCTTAAGTCAGAAATACAGAACTACATTCTCTCCGTTATTCCCAACATGTAGGCAATACAAAGTCCTTTTAATTCTTCCTTCTAAGTATCTTAAATCGATTCATTTATTTCTAGTCCTCTGCCAACCTCTTAGTTCATGCTAACTTTGTATTTCATGTTGACTATCACAACCTCTCCTAAATAGTATCTTTGCAGGTAGTCTTGCTTTTTTCCCAATCCATTATCCCCCAATAGAGTCAAAATAATTTGCATTCTAAAGTCCAAATCTGTTTATGTCATTTCCCCATTTCAACCTTTCAATGGATTCCCATTGCCAGGAGATTGAAATCTGATCTCCCCAACATGGTTTATAAGCACCTTCAAAACCACAATATTCTCACCTCCTGAGCCTTATCTCGAGCTGTTCTTTTCAGTCTACATCCAGGCTCCCTCCAAGAGGAAAGAGATTACATTTGTCTTTATCATCATTTTAACCCCCAATGTCTTACACTGTGCATGCTTTTTAAATGAAGAGGAGGTCTTCTAACACATAAAGGCAGTAGAGTATGATTACAAACAGGCGCCTGTGCCAAACTGCCAGAGTTCAAATCTCACTTACCAACTGTGTGAGTTGGGCTCCATTTATAGAATTAGGAAATAGTCCTACATTTTTACATTATTGCAAAGATTACATGAGTTAATATACAACAAACACTTGGAAAGAATCTGTCAAATTGTAAATACTTTAAAAAGTAAATTTGCTATTATTATTTATTGCATTGAGTTTGAACTTCGATATACCTATTTTTTTCTAGACTTTGAAAGCACTCGTTTTATTCTGGCACATTAAATACATCTCAAGGATAGCTTGTGTAACGAAGCGTGAATGAAAAAAAAATGCAAGATTCACATACTCGAATTAGCCATGGATGAAAGTCATGGTAAATCCAATCCATCACAGCCAAGCCATACAATTTCAATGTGATGAGTAAGTTCCAAAATGTGAATCTTTGACATTGATGAGATAAAGTTCACAAGTAACAACAACAAAAATTCAGACAGACTCATTGCATTTTAATTTCATTGTAGCTAATTATCTTGTTGAGGATGCATAAATAGCAAGAAAGCAGATTTTTTTTGTAAAGCTGTGCCTAGACATCCATTCTCCATCATAAAACCAAGAAACTTCTTTCAAATAGAAAAATCAAAGAAAAGTACCCATAATCTTTGCATTTTATTGAGTGGACCACTTTGACTTCCGAATTATGAATAGAACCAAATATAGAAAAACTGGATTATAAATTATCTATTGTTAAACAAATGAAATTATGCTACAAATCAAACCATATCACTTATATAAATATATATCCTATATTTTTAAAAGCCTTAGGCTAAGATGTTAAACTTGACGATTAACACTAGAGCTAAAACAAATATTTTATGATTATATATCATCTCTGATTTTTAAAAATCATATTGCTACAATTTTTTGTTATGCATCAATATAGATGTCTATTTAATCTAAACTAATTTATAAATTTATGCAATTCCAACAAATGGTATCAGATTTTGCTTTAAAGCCAGACTTTATGAGTTGATTATTCAAGTTATTTGGAAAAACAAATAAGCAAAAATAGTAAAGAATACCATGAATAAAGATGAATATGTAGTAGTGAGAGAAGAGAGCCCTGCCAATATCAAAGCATACTATGAATTCTCTAGAATTAAAACAGTATACTAACAATACAAAAATTGTCACAAACTAATGGGACTTATTAGAAAATCCAGAAACATACCCAATTAAAGGTACAAATTTAATATGCTATAAAAGCAGCATATCGTATCATTGAGTTAAAGATGGACTATTTAATAAGTTGTGCTGAGCTAACTGGGTAACCATAGAACAAAATAGCACTGGATCCTTTTCTCATATCATACTCCAGGACAAATTCCAAATGGATAAGCTATTTAAATGTAAAAATTTAAATCTGTGGTACTAGAAGTGAATTCCTTTACAACCTGAAAGTAAGAGAAGTTTTTCTATGACTCAAGTCCTAAAGATATAAGGAATTAGAAAGATAAATTTGATAAAACAGAAATTAAAACTTTTACACAGCAGATTACCAGAATTAAACTAAAAGACAAATGATAAAATATTAAAATATTTTAAATTTTTAATCAAAAAATTTTAACATGAAACACTTCTAAACATAGGGAAATTCAAAACACTAGCAATCCAATAAAAAAAATGGGCTAGATTAATGAAAAGAAAGTTCACAGAAAGAGAAATGCAAGTTACTCCTGACTACCATAACAGAAATACAGAACTACACAAAAGAAATCAAAGCTACATTGAGCTACCTCTTCTCAATTATTTACTTGTCAAAAGCCAAAAGTTTGAAAACACTCTGTGTAGGAAACAGTCTCGATGTTGTTGGTGAGAACAGAAAACAAAGAATAATTTTGCAACATATGCCAATATGATATATGCATCTACTGTTTGACTCAGCAATCCCACTTCTAGGAAGCTATCGACAAAGCCACACTTACACAATACACAAGGGGTACATGCACCAGATTGTACACTGCAAGACTTTCACAGTAGCAAAACACAGGAAACAACCCAACTGTCCCCAGGAGTCTGACTGAGTAATCTACAGCACACTCACACATGTAAACTGTGCAGTTTCACAAATGCACAGGGAGTCCCTCTACATAATACCAAGGCATGATTTTGATATGTATGAAGTAAAAAGAACAAGATGAAGAAAAGTTGTTTTGGTGTATCACCACTCATATGAGACAGGTTGATATAGGAATATATTAAACTATCTGCTTATAGTTTAAAACAAACAATAAAATAATAAATCTTAATTTTTTAAAAAATCTGCATATATGACAGGAAAAAAAAGAATGGAGTGGACAGACCAAGAGAAGAAATTAGCTTTGTATGAATCTACCTCATTCTAGATACTTGCCTTTGAAACCATGTAAATGTTTTACATAATTATAAAATATAATTATTTATAATGCAATGTCAAGAAATTTAAAAATAAATAAATAGTCTTAAATATATTACAGGTACAAATATAGTTCATGGCATAGTCACATGCAGAGAAACTAAACTATGTGACTCTAAAACACAACAATTTGTCTGCACATTCTGGAAGGGTCTACTCTAATGCTATAATATGCTGAGGACAAAGACAATTTCCAAAAAATAAAGTTGTATACTCTTTTCTGTAATTATATTGTTGGTATTAACATTGATATTTTTATTTCCAGACTGTCATGTGTACATTATAGGAACAAACAGGTGAGTATTTGTGTGATACTCTAATTCTATAATCCCCTGTATTATTGAGAACAGGATTACTGAATTGGAGAAAGAAGATAAAGATGTGATGTCAAAATAGGTTAAGTGAAAACCTCAAGCAGTTGTGAATCTGAATTGGAAGATCAATACAAACTCATGATTTTTTATCTTTAAAACATATCTATATATTTCTTAGTATTGCCCACTAAGAAAGTCATCCCAGTAGCAATGATGACCCCTGCAGACTAGACTGTAGTGTCCAAATACTTTTTCCCACTGAAAGAACCGAGGCTTCTTGTAGAAATGGTTGTGTACAGATACAGAACAGGAAATGTACAAATTAGATTGGAATTCTACCATATGAAAAGAACCCTCTAGAAGACAATAGATGTCTTGTAAAAGCACTCAGGAGCCACCTGAATAAGCTCCCGCTGGTCAAAGTGGGTGATAATTTGAACATCAATAAGGAGAATAACTGCAATGGATTGGCACATCCCAAGGATGTGTTTCATATATGCATGCCTGTATTTTTATACGTATGTATAATATATGAGATCACAATAATCTCCCCAAAATAAATAATCACACTAATTGATCATAGCTGGACGATGCTTACTACCTCATTATTTTGAAAACTAAAAAATACATAGAAAAGAATTCAGCATTTATTATTTTCCTATCGAAATTGCACCATTTGGAAGAAAAGTTGTAAATGAGGCATTTCTCTTTATAGAAGTTCCTAGTTAATGCATGAAAAAAATGTTAGAATTAGACTATAAGAATTTTTCAAACCCCAATGAATTCACCTAGGATCTAGGTTGCTAACAGCATCTACAAACACCATAAAAAGAAAATAAGGCTCCCTCCAGAAGAAACTAAAGCCACCCACAAGCCTCCCCCTGCCCACAACCATACCACCAGTTAATTTTCAGATTTATCTGATGAAGTCTTTACACATAACTATCAATTTATAGGAAGCTCAGAGGACAGAGCCGTGTGAAATACTATCTGCAAAATCCAGACTATGGACAAAATAGCCCAGTTTATTAAATGAATAAATTGCAAAGAGAGAGAGAAAGAAACAGAGAGAGAGAGCAAGAGACAGAGCCTATAAATTAAAAGTTATTTGAAAGACTTCAAATATCAACCTATTGTAACACGGAAATTATTTGGATCCGAATTTGAAGAATTTGTAAAATTTTAAATACAAATAGACACTGACTAGATATTTGATGACACTAAGAAACTACTGCTAATTATTTTTAAGTGAGATAATGGCACTGTGGTTTTATATTTTGAGACCTTGTCTTTTAGAGATGCAAGCAGAAATATTACGGATAACATGATGTCCAGGATTGCTTTCAAAATAACATAGGAGGAGGGTATCGGTGCAGAGATAAAGTTAATTTGGCCATGAATTGTTAGTTGTTGAAGCTGGGGGTTGGGTACTAGCCAGATCACTATAGTGGTCTGTTTTCTTTTGTATTTTGGAATGTTCTATGATTAATATTTAGGCAAAGAAAAAGATCTTGAATGTAAAGTATTTAGACAGTACCTGTCACATAAGAAACATTCACTTAGGGCCAGGCTCAGTGGCTCACGCCTGTAATCCCAGCACTTTGGGAGGCCAAGGCAGGCGGATCACGAGGTCAGGAGATCGAGACCATCCTGGCTAACACGGTGAAACCCCATCTCTACTAAAAATAAAAAAGTAAAAAAAAAATTAGCTGGGCGTGGTGGCGGGCACCTGTAGTCCCAGCTACTTGGGAGGCTGAGGCAGGAGAATGGCGTGAACCCGGGAGGCGCAGCTTGCAGTGAGCTGAGATTGTGCCACTGCACTCCAGGCTGGGTGACAGAGTGAGACTCAATCTCAAAAAAAAAAAAAAAAAGGAACATTCATTTAGTTATTGGTAATTAACTATTAATATTATTTTATTACTTTACAGATGAGAGTTCACAAGGTTAGTTTTCCCAAAGATATTTATTTTATTTTTAAGTAAGGTAAATACGTGTGTATAAAACATACAGCAATTCAGTAAGCAATGCATATATATGTATACCAAAATAAACCATTATTATCAGTATCACCTCATGTTCCATATCATTGGGCTCTTCAGAGGTATGGGTTATTGAGTTCAAGACTAGCAACCCACTTCACAAAATGGCTTTTGTAAAAAGATATTTTAGAATTCATTTATTGAAACATCACAAATTTTAACAAACACTATAATGAAATGTAATTGACCGATTTTATTATCTCTTTATAAGGAGATAATTACTCTTTATAAATAGTAATTTACTATAATTTTACTGTAGTAAATTATTTTGTAAAAATTAATAAGTCATGAGAAATTGAAATGTTTTGTTGTTCAGTTGCATAACCACTTTCTCTATTTGTCTCAATCCAACTGAAAATAAACAAGGTCTACCCCATGCAAAGCCCTAATGTATTGTTGATTGCTTATATGCCCAACTTCCCTTTTCTGTACCTGTTTTCCCATTGTCCTGCCTGATAATCTTTCTTACAAACTCAGTCATCCAACACCCTCCTGCAATCTTCAGTCCCTATGCTATCAAAAGAGATCTAAGTGGTTTTTACTGGTCAAATTGGATATACTTTGATTCACACTAAATCATACCAAAAATCCTGCTTTAATCTGGTATTTACCTTGTAAAGATTTTGTTTGTTTGTTTTATAGAAGAATACACTAAAGCACTTCTCTACTTTTATTAAGGGGAGATTTAGTGATCAGAAAAGATCTGTTCAGGCCTGGCACCCTCTGTCCCAGATGGTTGAGACAAAGCTCATCTCTAAGTCAACATAGGTAATAAAAATAATTTCAGGAAGGTGGCGATGGAGATGACATTCTAGGCAAAGCGAAAGGCAGACATAAGCACACAGCTGCAGATAATATGAAAGTGCATAACTTGTTTGGGGAGAACGTTGTAAAGGATTTGGTGGTTGGGGGATTTATGCTTTAAGCTATAGGTTAGCAAACTGGAGCCAGAGGCCCAAATCCGGCCTGCCACCTGTTTGGGAACCATAACTAAGAATGGTTTTTACATTCTTTAATGGTTGGAAAAAACATAAGAATAGTATCTAGTAAGATGTGAGAATTATATGAAATTCAAATTTCAGTGTCTATAAATAAGTTTTATTTGAGCACAGTTTACCTGTGTTCTATGGCTGTTTTGTGCATGACAGCAGAGCTGAGTAATTGAAATAGAGACGACATGGCCCATAAACTCTAAAATATTTTCTATCTTGCCCTTTACAGAAAAAGTTTGATGATCCCTGCTTTAATTAAGGGGTAACCAACAGAGGATTATAATGCAGAAAACCATGATCATGTTTATGTTTTAGGATAGGTAAAATAATATGAAGAGTTGAAATTCTGAATGCATATATTACCAAATTGGCCTTTAGAAAGTTATACCAATTTGGGCCAGGTGTGGTGGCTCATGCCTGTAATCCCAGCACTTTGGAAGGCCAAGGTGGGGGGATCCCCTGAGGTCAGGAGTTCAAGACCAGCCTGACCAACATGGTGAAACCCCATCTCTACTAAAAATACAAAAATTAACTGGGTGTGGTGGCATGTGCCTGTAATCCCAGCTATTCCGGAGGTTGAGGCAGGAGAATCGCTTGAGCCTGGGAGGCGGAGGTTGCAGTGAGCTGTGATTGCACCACTGCACTCCAGTCTGGGTGACAGAGCAAGACACTGTCTCAAGAAAAAAAAAAAAAAGAAAGAAAGAAAGAAAAGAAAAAGAAAGTCACACCAATTTCCAAGGCAACAAGAAGTTTAGAAGAATGCCTACTTCATTAATTGGGCACTTGATTTCAATGGGTACCATTATTGAATATATTCTTCCTGTTTATACTATTACTTTAATGGGCTCAAAAATAATGCTGTCATATTACTTTCATTAGAATTACTTGCTTGTCAGAGTGAACATTTTTTCAAATGTTTAATAGTAATTCCACATTTCCTGCAAGTCTGTACTCTATTTCCAATAAACTTTTAAATTGATGTATAAGAACTCTCCATGTGATGTTTAACCTTCAGCCTCAAGTCTGAGCGAATAGGTCAACCAACGTCTCCTGGAAGGGAAGGTCTCAATAGGATGTCCTAGTGTGATGTCCTCCTGTGGGATATCAATTTGGTGGGTTCATGCTCTCAATAACACTGATACAAAATTGCCATCTGGAGAGTTAGACTAATAGAAATAATGTACATATTCATCTCTTTGGCTCATTTTCCTTTGATTTTGTATATTAAGAGACTAATTTGTTCTTGTTTCTGGTTTTGCTGTTTGTTCATTTGCCTGTTTGTTTTTCCTTTGAACACAAAATTTGTTTCAAAAAATTCCAAGGCAATAGAATCAGCACCTTCTTACTGTATCTTATCTGCCACTAACAATCTGTCTGGGCCAACTTGGATGCCCTGAGCAAGCTCAATGGCTTACTCATCAGGAACACATTTTCCTGCTAGGACACTGATAAGCCATCAGCAGTACAATTGATCTTAACTTCCCCAGCCTAATTCCAAGGAAATTTACCCACATTGACTACTTGCAGAAAGCCATTTAACTACTCAAAGACAGTGAAATTGGTATAGAAACACTTTGCAGGAAATAAATGTAAACCTAAAAAACCATCCAGTCACAGTTGAAGACTTGGCTCTGTATAACTCCAAACCTGAGGTTCCTATTTTCCAACCTCTGGGTTTTCTTTTCTGCCAAAGGACTAAGAAGAATAAGTGACAGAACGAGAGACAGAGACAGAGAGAGAGAGGTATTTTCTTTTAATAATTATCAAATAAAAATCTTGAATAGAGTTATGAAAATTGTATGTTTACTAAAGAAACTGCAAGGTGACATCTCACTTCAGACTCCTAATCTTCAGTCCCTTTATTCCAAATATTCAAATTTCATTAGAAAATAACAATTCCAAAACCCAAAATTCTTCAATTAACATGTACTTGAAATTACTAGATAATAGGAAATTTGAAGATCAACTTTGCTCCATTAAATTTTCTCAGCTTTTGTACTCTGTCATGGTGCAGAATTTGAATTTTAAATTTTCTTTCTTTTTTTTTTTGAGATGGAGTCTTGCTCTGTCACCCAGGCTGGAGTGCAGTGGCACAATCTTGGCTCACTGCAAGCTCCACCTCACGGGTTCACACCATTCTCCTGCCTCAGCCTCCCGAGTAGCTGGGACTACAGGCGCCCGCCACCACGCCTGGCTAATTTTTTTGTATTTTTAGTAGAGACGGGGTTTCACCGCGTTAGCCAGGATGGTCTTGATCTCCTGACCTCGTGATCTGCCTGACTCGGCCTCCCAAAGTGCTGGGATTACAGGCATGAGCCACCGCGCCTGGCCGAATTTTAAAATTTCTATGGTAAAGATAATAATCTATTGGGATAAAAATTCATCTAAGTTTTGCAGCCAAGGACACTGAGGTAAGCACATTCTATTCTGTAGAAGAGAAATAAAACTTTTACAATATTCACTAGAAGGAACACAGTGAAAAACCAGCTGCATGAAACTAATCCCCCCAACCCAGAAAGAAGTATGGACAATTGAGGCTTAATAGTGGCAGTCATGAAGAAACAAGGTCAAGTCAAATTTAAAATGGTAACAATTTTTAAGGGAACTCTGAAAATTGACTGATTGTATTAGAAGAGTATTGCTTATGTGGCCCTCATTGTCCAGGGTGGAAATCAAAAGCTCAGTTTACTAGGGGTATCCACATTGACACCACATGGCCTCTCTTCTCTACCCATTCCTACCCCGTAACTATACACAAGTGTTTCTAGGCTTCCAACCTAGCCAGGTTTCATGGTGGGATGAAAGTATCATTCCAAATTCACAGTTATTCAAGAATACTGAGAAGCCCCAAATCTCCCGTTTCTCATTGCCCCAGACAAAAGCCTTGGCTTCCCCCTCTGTCCCAGGAAACTATACTGCTTGGGCAATTTGAGGGTGTAGATATACTGCATTTGGATCTCAACCATTGTGTTCAGTGGTTGCTCTCCCCATTCAGAGTTCCCAGGGCACTCAGTGGTGGCGTGACCCAACATCACTTTCTCATACCATCTGTAGAGGCAGCACCCGCTAATTCCCCGCTGAGATTCCTATTGGCAAGGCTTGCCACAAGCACTTGTACAAAGCTCTGGGAAATTGCATCATATTGTGTTAACTTTCTGACTGTACTTCCTGCTCCTGTCTGTGGTTCTTTAAGGTAAGGTACATTTTCATTCATCTTCTGTTGAGTGAAAGTCATACAAAATTTAAATTTCCTTACATATTCATTCAACTTCTGTTGAGTGAAATTCATACAGAATTTGAGTTTCCTTAATGGCCCTCACAGATAGCAGCAATATAGAGTTTATCAGTCACCTCTCCCGGGATAGAATGCTGTATTATAGTCCCTTGCTGTTGGAAGGGTAGTCTGAGGACCAGTAGCATTGGCATCACCTGGAGGCTGAATAGAAATGCAGAATCTCATCCCCCACCTCAGCCCCATTAAATCAGAATCTGTATTCTATCAAGAACTCAATGTGATTCATATGCACCTTAATGTTTAAGAAGCATGGCATGCTGGTGGGGCTGTGGAGAAATAAGAACACTTTTACACTGTTGTTGGGAATGTAAATTAGTTCAACCATTGTGGAAGACAGTGTGGCAATTCTTGAAAGACCTAGAACCAGAAATACCATTTGACCCAGCAATCCCATTACTGGGTATATACCCAAAGAATGTAAATCATTCTATTATAAAGATACATGCACACCTATGTTCACCGCAGCACTATTCACAATAGCAAAGACATGAAATCAATCCAAATGCCCATCAATGATAGACTAGATAAACAAAATGTGGTATATATACACCATGGAATACTATGCAGTCATAAAAAGGAACAAGATCATGTCCTTTGCAGGAACATGGATGGAGCTGGAAGCCATTATCCTCAGCAAACTAACAGAAACAGAAAACCAAACACTGCATGTTCTCATTTATAAGAGGGAGCTGAACAATGAGAACATGTGGACACAGGGAGGGGAACAACACACACTGGGGCCTGTTGCAGAGAGGTAGGAGGAGGGAGAGCATCAGGAAAAATAGCTAATGCGTGCTGGGCTTAATACCTAGGTGATGGGTTGATAGGTACAACAAACCACCATGACACACGTTTACCTACATAACAAACCTGCACATCCTGCACATGTACCCCAGAAATTAAAATACAATAAAATGAAGTGCGGCAAAAAAAAAATGTTTATTTCTGTGCATCCCACTTACATATGAAACAAAGGGGCATACATCCAAAACTCCTTTTGGAAATAGCCCTTGCTTTTATCCAGTAAATTTCCAAGGAAAATGCACAATGAAACATTGTAATATGTGTGGGTTATACCTAAGTGAAGAATCCCTTGAGGTTAATCAATGGTTTTCTGTGCAAAAATGGAAATCAATGGCATTGATATGAGCTGATTTAACTTGCAAATGATATGGCATATTTATGCAAATAATGGCAAGTAGGCCCCTAGTCGTCTCTACCAAAACCCACGCTTTATGTCACACCTGATTTTTGTCTCATACTCATGGAACTGTTCATGATGACACTTTCATGAAACTGTTCCTAGTGAGAGGAAGAAAACCTGAAAACAATTTTTAATATTCTTTGTGAGTTACCTATAATAGTTCTTCAATAAAAGCCAGAAATTTTGCAAATTTGCCTTTTACCTCGATATTCCTCACTGGTATTAACTATGATCAGAATAACTCAGCATATAAATCACCCAGTTTCATCTCCACTCAGCATCTTTAGTGAAAGGGCCTAAAAGACTGAATGTTTAACAAGCACCAGCATGATTCTTAGCAACAAGGAATTCCGAAAAACTTGGCAAGTTGTTCCACACTTGAGAGGGTATCAGATTCACCAGCATGCACTCTGTTAAAAAGATCAGGTTTCTGGATCCCAGCCTGAGGTCCTGATTCAGTAGGTTGATGGAGGAGCACAGGATCTGCATTTTAAACAAATAGCCGAGGTGATGCTCAATGAACTATTCCAAGAACCACCCCTTGAAGGGCATTGCACAGGGGCATTACCCTACTGCAAATTTGTCCCCATCCTGTTGTCTGGGACCAAAGCCACTCTCAAGTCATTGTCTACTGGATCATATTTCCCAGGGTTATGGTTCAGACCTTTACAGCCCAATTTAACACAAAATGTGTTCTTGCCTCAATGACGTTACTAACTAGTTCCCTGTAATTTTCCTATCAACAACTAAACTCCCTACCAGTCCGTTAGATCCTTAGTAGTTAAGATTCCTGTCCTCAAAGCCCAAATTACCCCTGATAAGGTCATGGAAAAATTCTTCCGGCTCTATCCAATGCCAGCTGCTTGAGCAGAACTTTGCTGTCTACCTGCTGCCTGCGACTGGGGATCCTTGTTCGTTGTTGTGATCTTTTCTTTGCTTAATTGATCAGAGGTTTTCATATTTATTTTTAGCCATGAAACTTTTCCAAGAAAAATCTTACATGGAACTCCAGTAAAATATCAACCAAGTAAAACTGCTCTGAGATAGTGGGATAAAGGAAAGTGCAGGCAGAATCTAAGTAGGCATTCTTCCCCCTCCCAATGCACACATGCATGCACACGGTCACATCCTCATTCACCCATTTACACACAATTATTTGCTCACATTTATGCACACTTGCATTTGCACACTCCTGTTCAATCACACTTACACATACACAATCACATGTACATCCTCATTTATACAAATACACTCATATGCACACACCTTATTTGCTCACATTTACACGCACACTTACACACATGACCCTGAGGCAGTTCTGCAGAACCTTGTGGATCTATGGAACACAGTCTGAAAATCTCTACTCTGGGTTACAGATTCAATTTTTTAGCCATTGTCTCATTGGACTGCCTTCCCAGACTTGAATTCCTGACTTTAAATCTACCTTCGAAAGATAAAATGCCTCTTCTTGAAAAACAACTAATGAAATAAGCTCCCGTGTTTACACCTCCAGTTCCTCTCTTACTCTATGGATTGAGTAAAAGTTCCCATCCAAACAATT
Source organism: Nomascus leucogenys (assembly GCF_006542625.1). Lineage (NCBI taxonomy): Eukaryota > Metazoa > Chordata > Mammalia > Primates > Hylobatidae > Nomascus > Nomascus leucogenys. Next base: position 54,447,781 of record NC_044394.1, read on the forward strand.
CCTGTTCAGGCCTACTGAACCATTTATCAAGCTTGGGCTGTTATATGCTCATAAATATTTTCTGGAAAAATAAATTAACAAATTAAAGTTAGAAATCATTATGTGCAACTGAAATACCTAAGTATTTAATGCCTTGGTACTATTATTATATTTTTTAATTTAAATTTATATTTTTTCAATGCTAATGTATTGAAATACGTTGATTTTTGCACATTAACTTTGTATCCTGCAATCTTGCCAGGCTCATTATTACTTTTAGTACCCTTCTGAAGATTCTTTAGACTTCTCTACACAGGCAATCATGTTGTCTGCAAATATAAACATGGCTAGTTCTTCCTTTCCAAGCTACATGCTTTTTATTTATTTTGCTTATATAATTGCACTGGCAAGGACCTCCAGTATGAGGTGGATTAGGAATGGTGAGAGCAGACATCCTTGTCTTGTTTTTAATATGAGAAGGAGAACATTCTATCATCAAGTATGATGTAAGCGCTAGGCCACCTTTTAGTATATGCTCTTTATCTTATATAAGAAAGTTTCATCCTACCTCTGGTTTACATAAAGAGTTTTTATCATGAGGCAAGGCACGGTGGCTCACACCTGTAATCCTAGCACTTTGGGAGGCCAAGGTGGGTGGATTGCCTGAGCTCAGGAGTTCAAGACCAGCCTGGGCAACATGATGAAACCCTGTCTCTACTAAAAATACAAAAAATTAGCCGGGTGTGGTGGTGCGTGCCTATAATCCCAGCTACTCCGGAGGCTGAGGCACAAGAATCGCTAGAGGCAGAGGTTACAGTGAGCCGAGATCATGTACTGCACTGCAGCCTGGACGACAGAGTGAGACTCTGTCTCAAAGAAAAAAAAATAGAGTTTATATCATGAACAGATGTTAAGTATTATTAGAAGATCACATGGTTTTCTTTCTCCAAGCTGTTGATATGATGAAGTTCATTGATTGATTTTTGCATATTGAACCAGCTTATATATCTGGCATAAACCCCAGTAGGTCATGATATATTATTCTTTTTATATAGCACTGGATTCACTTTGCTAGTATTTTCTTGAGAATTTTTACATTTATGTTTATGAGTGATATTGGTCTATAGTGTTCATTTTTTGAAATGTACATGTCTGGTTTTGGTATCATGGTAATGTTGGCCTTATAAAATGAGCTGAGAAGTATTCTTTTCTTTTTTTTTTTTTTTTTTCTTTTTTGAGACTGATTCTCAGTCTGTCACCCAGGCTGGAGTGCAGTGGTATGACCTTGGCTCACTGCGACCTCTGCCTCCCAGGTTCAAGTGATTCTCCTGCCTCAGCCTCCTGAGTAGCTGGGACTACAGGCGCCCACCACCACGCCAGCTAATTTTTTGTATTTTTAGTAGAGACGGGGTTTCACTGTGTTAGCCAGGATGGTCTCGATCTCCTGACCCCATGATCTGCCTGCCTCGGCCTCCCAAAGTGCTGGGATTACAGGCATGAGCCACCATGCCCAGCTGAGAAGTATTCTTTTACCCTTTATTTTCTGAAAGACTTGGGGTATAATTTGTTTTTGTTTTTGTTTTTTTCTTAAATCTTCGGTGTAACTCACAAGCAGACATCTGAGCCAGGAGTTCCCTTCAGAAGAAGATTTTTAATTACTAATTCAGTTGCTTTACTTGTTACAGGTACATTCATATTTTTCTCTTTCTTCTTGAGTTGGTAACAATAATTTGTATCTTTCTAGTAATTTGCTCGTTTTATCTAAATTGTCAAATTTTTAAATTTAGTGTGTTCTAAGCTGCTATTTAATTTATTTAAGCTCTTTTGTCTAAAAAGGGTTACTCTATTACAATAATCAATAATGTTCTTTCTCAATTTTTTTAAGAAAAGTTAGAGTACATATATTTCATCATTATATTTGAGTATCTTGACTAAATTCACAGAAACTACATTTTCTTCTTTAAAAATTTATTTATTATAGAAGAAATAGACGTCTATTATAGAAAACCTAAAAAATGATACAATCAAAATCTTTCTCATTGACAAATACAGGACATCCTTCAATGTATATTCTCCCAGTATTTTTTCCTGTGAAAAATAGTTTTCACCAAAATGAAATCGTGTTGAACAAAATGCATAGTTGGAAGGTGGATTAGTTTCCTATTGTTGCTATGACAAATTATCACAATCTTAGTGGCTTAAAACAAAGACAACTTTGTAATTTTACAGTTCGGGAAGCCAGAAGTCCCAGTGAGTTTTACTAGGATTAAATTAAATTGTTAGCAGAATCCGTTCCTTTGCTTTTTCCATCTTCCAGAGGCTGCTTGGTTTTCTTAGGTCATGGCCCCTTCCTCTGTCTGCTAAATGAGTAGATGTTAGCTGTCTTGCCACAAAAAACAAAAACAAAAACGAAAACACCAGAGGTAACCATGTGAGATGATGGATATGGTAATTAGCTTTTCTATAGTAACCATTTTGCTATCCACATGTAACCAATAACATCATGTGATATACCTTAAATATGCAAAATAAATTTTATTTTAAAGGCCACGAAATATTGTCAAGTTTTTGGCACTGATTTTTTATAGTATTTCTTGATAATCATTTTATTTTCTGCAGAGTTCATGGTGATGTCTCCTTTTTCATCCCTGGTCTTGCTAATATGTGTCTTTGCTTGCTTTAGTCAGTCATTTTAGCTAAGGGTTTATCAATTTGTTGATCTCTTCAAAGAAACAACCTTTGCCTTTATAGATTTTCTCCACTGGTTTTCACTGTTGTTTTATTGATTTTCAGTGTAATCATTATTGCCTTTCTTCTGCTTCTTTGGTTTTAATTTACTCTTGTAATTTCTTACAGTAGAAGCTCAGGTTACTGATTACAGGTATTTCTTCTTTTCTAATGTAGGTATTTGGTTTATAAATTTCCCCCTGGGCAATGCTATAGCTCAGTCCCAGTTTTGATATGTTGTGTTTTCATTTCATCTCATTCCTAATATTTTCTAATTTTTTCCAAAAATTCCTCTTTGACCATGGATTATTTAAAAGTGTCTTTTTAAATTCCCAAATATTTAAAAAATTTCCGTGTACTTTTCTGTAATTCATTTCAGGTTTAATTCTATCAGAGAGCACAGTTTGATTAATTTTAATTATTTTAAATATGCTAAGACTTGTTTTATGGTCCATCTTGAACTATCTTGGTGACTGTTTCCTGTGTGCTTGGAAAAAACATGTTTTCTGCTGTTGTTGGGTGGAGTATTCAATAAACATTAGATAAATTGATTGATAGTGTTGTTCTGGAATTCTATAGTCTTACTGGTTTTCTGTGTACCTCTTATAGCAATTCCTGGGAAAAAATGATTGTTTATGTTTTCTTCCTTTTGCTTCTAACCTACATATGTCTTGATATTTAAAGTGTAGGCATCATATAGTTGGGAATTATCTTTTTTTTAATTCAATTAGACAATCTGTTAATTTGTTCAGGTCATTTACATTTAATGTATTTATTGATATGGTTGAACTTAGGCCTATAATTTTATTATTTGTTTTCTCTTGTCTCTGCTGTTTTTCCCCCTCAGTTTCCCTTTTCTGCCTTTTAAAAAATTATTTGAGTATCTTAATATTCCATTTAGTTTATCTACTAAGCTTTTGTTTATACCTCATTATATAAATTTGTATAGTGGCTGCTCTAAGTTTTACTGCATACATCTAACCTTTCATAGTTAGATCTAGAGTTAATAATTTAATATTTCAATTAAAATGTAGAAGCCTTCCTACTATATAGATGCCTTTACCCTCCCACTTACATTTGTCAAATGTAGTATCTCTACATATACTGAAAAGCAAATCAGAAAATGTTGTAGATTTTGTTTTCAAGAGTAATGCAGACCTTAAAAAACTCAAGAGGAGAAAAACTCATTCTAATATTGACCTAGATATTTGTCACTTTTACTGTTTATTCTTTATTGTTTCTCTTCATTCTAAAGAACTTTATTCAGCACTCATTTTAGAGCAGGTTTATTAGTGATGAATTTTCTTAGTTTCACTTCATCAAATATGTTTTATTTTGCCTTCATTTTTAAAAGAAAGTTTCTCTGGGAATTCTGGATTGATAGGTTTGTGTTTTGTTTCCTGTCTTTTGTTATGTGCCACTGGCTTATTGGTCCCAGTGATTTTCGTTCATTCAGATTACATTTTCTCTTGCATATAACATGTCATTTTTCACTAGCTTCTTCCAAGATATTTTTGTCTTTGTTTGTATTTTTGTCCTATCATTTTGACTATGACATGTCTGGGCACGGATTCCTTTGCATTGATTCAGTTTGGGGTTTGCTGAACTTCTTGAATCTGTAAATGTTTGACTTCCTCCATATTTGGGAAGTTTTAAGTCATTATTACCTTAGACATATTCTCTCAATCAACCTTTCTCCTATCATTCTGAAACTCCAATGATACATTAGAATTTTTTATATTATTCTATAGGTGTGAGAGACTCTGTTCATTAGTATCCTAATAAATTATTCTCCCTTTTCTTCATATTGAATAATTTCTATTAATCTAGCTTCAAATTCACTGACATTTTTTCTCACGCCCATTCTGGAGTTGGGTCTATATGGTGGCTGTTTTACTTTAGATATTGTCTTTTACAGTTATGGAATTTTTATTGCCTTTTTTTTTTTTTTTTTTTTTTTTTACAGGGGCTCTGTCGCCCGGGGTTGGAGTTCAGTGGCACAGTCTCAGCTCACTGAAACCTCTGCATCCCAAGCTCAAGTGATCCTCCCACCTCAGCCTCCTGAGTAGCTGGGACTACAGGTGCATGCCACTGTGCCTGGCTAATTTTTGTATTTTTTGTACAGATAAGGTTTCACCGTGTTGCCCAGGCTGGTCTGGAACTCCTGGGCTCAAGCAATTCTCTCATCTCAGCCTCCCAAAGTGCTGGCATTACACTCATAGGCTACTGCTTTATTTGCCTTGGCATCATTTCTGTTTCTCAGATTAGAATTTCTTTCTGTTCATTTCAAGTGTGTTTACCAATACTTTGTCTGATGCTTCCAACATTTATTTAAGCTAGAAATTTAGTCCATTAATTATCTTTTCTCTTGAGAATTAGTCACCTTTTTCTGCTTCTTTCTTTATGGACTAATTTTGAATTATATCCTGGACATTTTTAAAATTAGGTTGCATAAGCTCCAGATTTTGATAAAAATCTATTGGGTTATGTTCATTTGTTGTAGCCAGCAATAAATGCAGTTGGATTTATAATGCATGTTGGGTCTCACTTTTTGTGCTCAGTGATCTTAAACTCAGCTCTGCTGTCAAAGGCTGTGCTGTGCTGCTTTGGATCTGTCCCGTAGATGTACCACTCAGGGATTAGCCCGAAACTTGAGCAATTGGTTTAAACCTTCATTCAGTTCTCAAGGCCTTTGCTATGTTGTTTGGTCTATCTCTCAAATGTGCTGCTCAGAGATAAGCCTTGGACCTTTGGGGGTCCAGACACAGAATTAGGTGTTGTCTTCTCCAGCCATCTGCTCTCTGTGATGCCCTCACACCCCCATGAACTCACAGACTGGTTTTTTTTCCTGGTTGCTCTGGCTGGGAAGACAAGGCTTCTCTCTGAGTTTTAGCCGCTTGCACTGACAATTTCATGCTTCTCTGTCACTGAGGCCTGGCTTCAAAGCAAAATAAGAGAAAAAAAAGAAATAAAATAGGCATCTGCTCACATTATTCAGACTACAGGGACAACTTTTTCTACTCCCTCAAGGTAAATAAGTCAGGTTGCTATTGGAGTTTTCACCTCCAGTTGCACCTCCATTGCATAGTTCAGGACTATAAGAGTGAAGAACAGGCCAGGCGCAGTGTCTCACGCCTGTAATCCCAGCACTTTGGGAGGCGAAGGCGGGCGATCACCTGAGGTCAGGAGTTGGAGACCAGCCTGGCCAACATGGTGAAACCCCGTCTCCACTAAAAATACAAAAATTAGCGGGGCGTGGTGGCAGGCACCTGTAATCCCAGCTCCTCAGGAGGCTGAGGCAGGAGAATCACTTGAACCCAGGAGGCAGAGGTTGCAGTGAGCCAAGATCGTGCCTTTGCACTCCAGCCTGGGGGACAAGAGTGAGACTTTATCTCAAAAACAAAAAAAAAGTGAAGAATAACAGCAGCAAAAACACATTCCCTTAAGGTTCACTTCTCCAGTGTTTTACTGTATTCCACAACACTCTATTTTTGTTGACTTTTAAGTAACTTCAGAGAGTTGATTTTTTTGTTTTGTTTCATCCAAACATTTTTAGTTGTCATCAGTGCAGGAGACAGGCTTACATTATTTCATCTTGGACAACACCAGAAGCCAGAGAAATCTATAAATAAAACTTAATATACATGGTCCCACATGAAATATCAGGTTATCATAGGTCTTAATTAATCTATTTCTAAAGTGTAATGACCCTGGACCACAACTTTATTGAAAACTTTTAACAGCCTGGTTATTAAATATAAGTTTCAGAGGACAATATAAGAACATACTAGAAGATACTCCCCAAGATGATTTTGGTAATGCTCAAGTATCTTAAATCATTTTCAAAAGGTTTTGAGAAGCAAAAAAAAAAAAACCTAAGACAGGCTGTGCCTTAATCCTCTCTTATACCTTAATTTTACAATTTGTGTGTATTTTGAAGGAAATCAAATCCATCCATATCTAATCCCTTAAACTTTCATCAATCAAATAGTGCTTTTTAGAGCCATTTGATATTTAAGACCTTAGTAGAGGTTGTTTTTTCCTTCCTTATAAAAACAGGAAGTGGTCATCTGGCAAAAGTAAATTTACTTGAAAATTTTAAGTTGGTCATGCTGAGTTCACAACTTCAAATGCGTGGTTCATGGGCACATTCTTGACTTGGCAACATTAACTTATTTGCTTTCTTCAGTCCCAAAAATCACCTGGAATTAGATATGTTTACAGAAATTAGAATTCATTAATTTTTTTTTTTTTTTTGGAGTCTCGCTCTTGCCCCCCAGGCTGGAGTGCAATGGCGCGATCTCGGCACATTGCAACCTCCACCTCCCGGGTTCAGGTGATTCTCCTGCCTCAGTCTCCCGAGTAGCTGGGATTACAGGCACATGCCACCACATCCAGCTAATTTTTGTAGTTTTAGTAGAGACGGAGTCTCACCATGTTGGCCAGGCTGGTCTCAAACTCCTGACCTCAGGTGATCCACCTGCCTCGGCCTCCCAAAGTGCTGGGATTACAGGTGTGAGCCACTGTGCCCGGCCCATTAATCTTAAAGGTAGTCATAAATATCATTTTTTATAAAGGAAAGGGATTGGGTGGGCACTGAGGAAAAAGCATAGGAAATTTTTGTTGAATATAAAAGCTGAAACAATCTGAGTAAAATAAATAACATAACACAGTTGACCTTTGAACAACACAGGGATTAGGGACACTGACCACCCATGCAGTTGGAAATCCAAGTATAACATTTGACTCCCTAACATCTTAACTACTAATTGCCTACTGTTGACTGGAAGCCTTACCAATAACATAGATAGTAGATTAACACATATTTTGTATATATATCTATCCATATAGATATATAGATAGATAGATATACAGTATTCTTACAATAAAATAAGTTAAAGAAAATGTTATTAAGAAAATCATAAGGAAGAGAAAATGTATTTACTATTCATTAAGTGGAAGTGGCTCATTAAAAAGTCTTCATGTTGAGTAGACTGATGAAGAGGAGGAAGAGGATGAAGAGGAAGGGTTGATTCTGCTGTCTCAGGGCAGAGGCAAGAGGAAATCCACATACAAGGGCCCATGCAGTTTAAACCTGTGTTGTTCAAGGTCTACTGTATTGAATTATTCCCCACCATGTAAAATAAATACTTATGAGTGCATACTGACATAAATATCATTGAATGAATGGATAAACAAATAAACACATAAATATAAGGAAAAAACAAAATTGTTTCCTTTTCTACACTCACAACACTTCTAACACCAAATGTGTATGGGTTTTTTTCCACCACAAGCAATTTTTCAGGTCTGTGTGGAACCAAACTAGGTATCCTACAATTCAATTCAATTCTGACGCTATTCACCTGCAGTTAGCTCAGACCCCACAGGTTAAAAGCTCAGACCCATAAGACTGCCCCTCACTTCAGATGCCAATCACAAGTGGTGGGTCCCCTGGTTACTCACTACTTCTATCCAATGGGCTACCCACAACTCCCTTCTCAGGTTCAAGCATTTGTTAGAATGGCTCACAGAACTCAGGAAGACAGTTTACTGGATTACCAGTTTGATTACAAGAGATACAACTCAGAACAGCCAGATGGAAGAGATGCATAAGACAGGGTATGGAGAAAGGGGCATGAAGCTTCTGTGTCCTCTCCAGCCATCCCACCCTCCCAGCATTTTCACCTATTTGAAACCGAGGGCTAACCTGATTAAGCCTGTCAAACTTAATCTGCCTTGCTTGCCTTTAATCACTTCTTAGTTAATCTTAAAACATATGTAGCTAAAAGTTACATAGCTAAGCAATCCACTAGCTTTCTTACAGATAACATCTCTGACATATACATCTCCATGGTAATGGCTGCTTAGAGTTGTTTTACAGGAATTGGGGGTTGGGAGTAGGCTGGTTAAAGGTAGTTGAAACCACCAACTCTCTGACTGGGCCTGCTCAAATGCCCAAGAGGTGACTTTTTTTGACATCAGAGGGCCAAAACCTCCTCCCTTGGATAATGCTAATGCCACCGTTTTCTGAACACATGCTCTATTAAGAACCATGATGCAAAGAACAATAGACTGGATTAAGAAAATGTGGCACATATACACCATGGAATACTATGCAGCCATAAAAAATGATGAGTTCGTGTCCTTTGTAGGGACATGGATGAAACTGGAAAACATCATTCTCAGTAAACTATCGTAAGGACAAAAAACCAAACACCGCATGTTCTCACTCATAGGTGGGAATTGAACAATGAGAACTCATGGACACAGGAAGGGGAACATCACACTCCGGGACTGTTGTGGGGTGGGGGGAGGGGGGAGGGACAGCATTAGGAGATACACCTAATGCTAAATGACGAGTTAATGGGTGCAGGAAATCAACATGGCACATGGATACATATGTAACAAACCTGCACATTGTGCACATGTACCCTAAAACCCTAAAGTATAATAATAAAAAAAAAAAAAAGAACCATGATGCTTGACTACACATGGTAGATCAACAATTACCTCGTGATATAGTTTGGATGTTTTACGCCCTCCGAATCTCATGCTGAAATGTAATCCTCAATGTTGGAGGTGGGCCTAGTGAGAGGTGTTTGGGTCATGAGGGTGGATTCCTCATGAATGGCTTAGTGCCATCCCCTTGGTGAAGAGTGAGTTCTCATTCTGTTAGTTCAAGTAAGAGCTGGTTGCTTAAAGAAGACTTGTATCTCTCTCACTTCCTCTCTTACCATGTGACATGCCTACTCCCCCTTCAACTTCTACCATTATTGTAAACTCCTGAGGCTTCACGAGAAGCCAAGAAGATGCAACTACCATGCTTGTACTGCCTGCAGAACTGTGAGCCAAAGAAATTGCTTTTCTTTATAAATTATGCAGTCTCAGTTATTCTTTTATAGTAATGCAAAATGGACCAGTAGAAAATCATAAGGAAGAGAAAATATATTTACTCTTCATGAAGTGGAAGTGGCTCATTAAAAAGTCTTCATGTTGAGTAGACTGAGGAAGAGGAGGAAGAGGAAGAAGAGGAAGGGTTGGTTCTTCTGGAAAAGCATACCTTGCTTTTCCTTGTCCCCAGTCACCTTTCCCCATGTTTTGGACCACTTTGCACCTTTATTCCATAAATATCTTTAAAACCCTATCTTTGGGGAAGCAGATGTGAGATTTGCTCTCCCTTCTCCTCGCATGGCAGCCTTGTGCATAAAATCTTTTCTTTTTTCCAAAACCTGTCATCTCAATAATTGGCTTACTGCACACAGGCATCTTGAACCTGGTCACTAACATACTCACCAATTTGGAAGCTCTCTGAAAATTATCCTTGTGGGTTTCTATGGAGGCTTTATTATATAGTCATGATTGATTAAATCATTGGCCACTGGTGGTCAACTCAACCTTCAACCTCTCACCCCTATCTGCAGGTCAAAAGATAGGGTTGAAAATTTCAGTCCTCCTTGGTTGGGTGTGGTGGCTCATGCCTGTAATCTCAGCAGTTTAAGAGGCCGAGGCGGGTGCATCACCTGAAGTCAGAAGTTCAAGACCAGCCTGGCCAACATGGCAAAACACCATCTCTACTAAAAATACAGAAATTAGCTGGGCATGGTGGTGTGTTCCTGTAATCCCAGCTACTCAGGAGGCTGAGGCAGGAGGATTCCTTAAAGCCAGGAGGCAGAGGTTGAGTGAGCCAGGATCACACCACTGCACTCCAACCTGGGCCACAGAGCGAGACTCCATCTCAAAAGAAAAAAAGAAAAGAAAAGAAAAGAAAACCTCAGTCCTCTGATCACAGGCTTGGCCTTCCCTGCAACTAGCCCCCATCCTGAGGCTCCTCAGGAGCCACCAGCCATCAGCCATCTCATTAGCATGCAAAAACACACATCAATTAGGGGATTTTAAGAGTTTTAGGTGCTGTATGCCAGAAAATGGGGATGAAGACCAAATATAAATTTATTATTATAAATCATAATATCACACTAAATAAGGAATAAGAGATAATTTTCCCCTCAAAGAGATAGACCATAACTCCCCACCCCATAAGTGTAAGCTACACATATTGACTTATTTCCAAACAGTACAAAATGGAAAGCTGGCTGTGGTGGGGAGAGGAGGAGAGCACAACTTTTTTTTTTTTTTTTTTTTTTTTTTTTGTAGATGGAGTCTCGCACTCTCACCCAGGCTGGAGTGCAGTGGCGCGATCTCAGCTCGCTGCAAGCTCCGCCTCCCGGGTTCCCGCCATTCTCCTGCCTCAGCCTCTCCGAGTAGCTGGGACTACAGGCGCCCGCCACCACGCCCGGCTAATTTTTTGTATTTTTAGTAGAGACGGGGTTTCACCGTGGTCTTGATCTCCTGATCTCGTGATCCACCCGCCTCGGCCTCCCAAAGTGCTGGGATTATAAGCGTGAGCCACCGCGCCCGGCCAGGAGAGCATAACTTTATAATAAACCTCATCTCAGCCAAGTGATCAAGGTTAGCAGTAATAGTGATGTCATGTTAATACCATGTACCTTTGATGTGATTTAATAAGAATAGCCCTTTACCTCTGTGTTCTTCCTCCTCAAAATCTGTAACACCTGTATAACTGAAAAAAACATCATAAAAATTGCAATACGGAGGCACCTTACAAACTGACTACTACTCCTCAAAACTGTTAAGGCTAGACAGATGTGATGGGTCACACCTGTGATCCCATCACTTTGGAGGGCCAAGGCAAGTGGATCACTTGAGGCTAGGAGTTCGAGAGCAGCCTGGCCAACATGGTGAAACTCTGTCTCTACTAAAAAATACAAAAATTAGCCAGGCATGGTGGTGCACACCTGTAATCCCAGGTACTCAGGAGGCTGAGGCACGAGAATTGCTTGAATCTGGTAGGCAGAGGTTGCAGTGAGCCGAGATGGCACTGCTGCACTACAGCCTGGGTGACAGAGCAAGAGCAAGACTCTGACTCAAAAAAAATAAAAAAATAAAAATAAAAATAAATAAATCAATAAAAACTGTTAAGGCTATTAAAAAAATAAGAAAAGTCTGAGAAGCTGTCACAGCTAAGAGAGGCACTAAGAGACATGACTAAGTATAATGTGATATCCTAGATAGAATGCTAAAAAGATCACTAGGTTAAAATGAGGGAAACCTGAATAACATATGGACTTTAGTTAATATATCAACATATTGGTTCATCAGTTATGACAGATGTCCCATACTAAATGTATGATATTAATCATAGGGGAAACTGAGCACATGGTATATGGGAACCATCTGGACTATTTTCACAATTTTTCTGTAAATTTAAATCTATTCCAAAATTTAAAAGTTTACTTTAAAAATCCATTCTAACTTATCTTCTCCAGCTGCCCACTACCAATCTTAAGTAAAGAATGTCTCTACTCATTTTAAATTTGTAAAAAGTAAATTGAAAATTGAAACCAACATTTTCAAAATGCCCCTTTTGATCATCCTCAATATTGGCACGTGGCAAGTTTATTGGCAATGATAAAAGTGTGTGTTTTGTTTATCTGTATTTCTCCCTGCAAGGAAATAGTCAAACTTTCATGCTCTATTGTCTGACAGTGTTTCTGTTGAAAGGCAGAAGTCTGAAGTTGTTGTCTGAAGACAACTTCAGTTTTTGGCTTGTGTCTTCAAAACCCTAATTTTTTTTTTTTAGTAGATGATAGTAAGTGTATTTCATATGGGGTGAAAGAAGTGAGAGAAGTATTGAAGAAAATGAAATATTAGGAATAGAGAGAAATAGGAAAATGTATGGTTCCCCAAACTCAGGTATGTTAACAGAGATCCTTGAGTCCTATGACTGGTAGGGATCCCAAACCTCTTTCCTCTCTGCTGCCAAGAAAATGACCAGGCCTCAGTAGACAGAATGGATCAACCTAGGAAGGCTTCACTCAGAACACTAGCAATCCTGACCTTGGCAAAGATGCCAATGCCCAGATAGAGAAGCAGCAGAGCCCCTCTACAAGGGCCCACACCGGGGTTAGCCCTTGAATGTTTTCTACACTGCCTAAGATGCCAGGAACTTTCTTTCAACTACTTAGGAGCCCCAGTTTTGATTGACAGTCAATTCCCTGCTAAGCCAGCAAGTTAGAAACTGAGAGTCAAATTTAATTAAATTTTTGTAAAAATAATCTAATCTTTCCTCTGAATTTGTACAGTAAGTTTTGCACCTGCTTCAGAAACAAAGTGTAGAGCTATCACTGAAAGAGCATCAAACACCACAGTTTGAGTTGAAGAATAAAATGTTGCATAAAAATATCATACCAGATAGAAGGGAGACAAAGGACTCCTGAAAGATGCTCTCAGCAAATATTTTATAATAAATATAATATCATTTATTGAATCCCTAATTGGACACGTCCCTATGTAAGTTAAAAATCATCAAAAAAAAAATCATCTACCAAAAAAAAAAGCCTACAGCTTACATCATACTTAGTCATTAATGGATTATATGATAAAAACATGCTAGGATTTTGCATACATAGTTGCAGTTATCCATACTGTATGGAGGGAACCAGACAGAATTAGCCCCACTTTGAGATGTGAGAAATGAGTCTCTATGCAGAAAAATAACTCACCTGAGATCATGCTGCCAGTAACTGTCATGGCTACAGAGATAGAAGGAAACTCTAAACCGGTCCTCTCTTGAATGCCAAGGTTCACCTTCCTCTTTGGCCTCAGCTAGGTCTGCTGTTTTTATCACGGGACTACTTTTATGCAAGATTTGCCAACCTGGGAAAGAGTAGCTTTGTTTTTATAGGTTGTGTCTTCTTCGGGTAAAGAAAGATTTGGGTCAAAAACAGTTCCATTTCATTTTGTAATCAGAAACATTTCATGGAAAATTAAAATTGCTACACAAGCTATACTGCAAACACCATGAAGTGTTCACTCATAAGAGATCATTGAGGCATCCCAGGGCGCTTTGCCCATCTTCAGATCACACTCCTTTCATTCTATGTAGAACATGTGGTTTGGGCTTCAGAACCCATGAAAACTGAGCTGATACTTCATACGTTGGATACTTCGGGTCAGGCAAAATAGCATGGAAACTCGTACATGCCATAAGCACCTCATCTATCCAAGCCAGAGGAAGACAACCACTAAGTGTCTGCATTCAGCTCTAAACCAGCCTCCCTAGGACCCACAAAAACACCAGCATGTCCCTCCATTGTAATGCAGACTCTACCAAATAAACAAGCACCTACAGATTTAAAAACTTTTGAGATAATACATCACATTTTAAATGATAACATAAATGAAGCTTCTTCAAGATTAGGACCTTACATAAGTGGTATTAGAGTCACTGCAGCTGTTCAGTGAAAGTGTCTCTTTCTACTTCTTCCTGCTGATTTTTTTTTGTCCTTCTCTGCCAAAAAAGCATTTACTACATTTTTTTTTCATTATTTTCTTCGTGTCAAGTGGAACTTTTTCATCCAAATTTCACTGCTCAGGTCCATATGTCTCCTTTTTCTTCTTTTTGTATTTTTTTTTAAGATACCACATAACAAAAATGTTTCTCTTATATTAATTTTGTTACTCAGGCAAAGTAAACCATCAGTCCTTAGTATGTCATACAAAAGCCAGAAGAGTAGTGACTCACTCATGCAGAGATTTTATTTAAAACATTTGCTCTGTGGTCAGAGTAGATTAAAGACAGATCAGGTTACCCTCAGAGCACTGCAGGCATAGTGAGAGTGAGAGATGTTGCCACTTGGTAGATAAACCACACACCACTCACATGACAGTCACTTTCCTTGGTCCCCTCCTTCAAGACTGGAACACCTGCATTCAGCAGACTTGGGCTTACTGACCTTGTAACTCTGAAGGGTTCTTGGAAGGATCTGACATTTTAATTTTGTGATAAAAAATGAAATGGCTGCTGAAAGAAGATCTGAATGTCCCTTAGGGACTCCTGGTACATGAAGAAATGAAAAAGAGAAACTGGTGGGGAAGAAAAGGGAAAATAAAAAAGAAAAATGAGGGAAAGGAAATAAACCAAAAAGAGAGCACTATGACAAGTTTCCATTGTTCTTTTTCTGTGCCAGAGAGAGTGGAATTTTAAATGATTGCAAATTGAGCGGCTCATGGGTAATCGATTTGGTCTCCACCAGTAGAGGTCAGAAACCCATGACATGTAAATAATATTTATACAGTTGAAACAAGGAACAGATGAAGTCCATGGAAAAGAATGAATCTCTGCTGCTTGATTTTTATAGAATAGCACAAATTTCAACATCTGAGACCGACACAGTAAGAAAACTGCTAATGGTAAAAGCTGATGTGTGAATGAATATCCGTTAACTGCCAGTATTTGTTAGTGTATGTGCTATTTATCTCAGGTCTACCTACTAAAATTAGTTAATAGTCAACCAAATTCATTGGTCAATTCATAAAAATCAGCTAATTAACTGATTTTGTGTGTGCGCGCACATCCATTTTCAAACATGCTTGTCCTAGAGCAACTTTTCTTCTTCCCTTTTGTTCTTCCTCCCTTTTTTTCTTTCTTTTTTTTAAATATGCAAAAAAATCACTAATTCTTTCACACTTAAAACAGCTTGTGACCTGCTGAAGATGGAAACTGTCAAGAAGATCATAGGATCTGCAGATTAGAAGAAATTCCAGTGGTCATCTAGCTGGACCTCTGACAAGGGCAGGAATCCTTTCTATAACATCTGGTAGTATATGGTCACCAAAGAAAGCCTGCTTGTATACTCTCATTGATAAGGGATCTGCTATTTTGTGGGGCATTTAGTTCCATTGTTTATGCATCTATATGTTAAATCCATATTTTTAAGTGTGGGTAATTAATAAATAAGAAAATCATAAGATAGTGATAAGTATAATTCAAAGCATTAAAACAGAATAATGTGAGAATGAGTAGCTAGCTACTAAAGACTGGGTGTTCAGTGATGGTCTATTGTAGGATATGACATTGGGGCTCAGAGATAAGTGTTTTCCAAGCAGAAGGAATAGGTAAGATGAAGAGTCTAAGGTGGGAATCAGCTTGGCATGGAAAAATAAATAAGCAGGCTGGAGACTGATGGGCTAGGTTCAGGGTGCTGAAAGACAAGCCTGGAATGGGTGCAGAGATCATTCAATGCTGGGCTTTGTGGGCTGTGACGAGGATTGTGTGTTCTATTCTAAGCACAATCAGATCTATTAGGCAGTTTTAAACAACATATTTAAAAATATTGCTCATGTAGAGAGAATAGAATCCAAAGCAGCAGAAATAGAAGCAAGGAAACCAATTATAAGGCTATTATGATAGATCAGGGAAAAGATTTTGATAGTTTGGATTGTGGTGGTGATGCAAGAAATGGAGAGAAGTGGAAGAGTTTGGATTATGCTTTGGGGAGGTTAGATTGGCACAACTGGCTAGGTTGACTTTGCAGCAGGGGTTGGGGATGAGTTAAAAAAAAAAAAAGAATCATATGCACTGTCAAGATACCTGGCTTGCGCACCTGAGCAGGAGATGGTACAAGTTACTGACATATAGAAAACTGGGGGATGACTAGGTTTCTAGGCAATGAAAGTAACCCAAGAATTCTGCTTTAACCTCACTCTGTTTGAGATGTCTGCCATGTAGGGAGTTGGCCAAACAATTCAGATGTTCCAGATAGAGGCCAGATATTTTTAAGCATCTGCATTTTGTAAGATAATTAAATTATTAGTAGGTTAGTCATAATATTGAACTGAAATTTTCTCCTTGTAATTACTACCCACTAGTCCTAGTTTTGTCTTCAAAGGAAAGACCATTTCTCACATGATGATATGGTTTGGCTGTGTCCCCAGCCAAATCTCATCTTAAATTGTAGCTCTCATAATCCTCATGTGTCGGGGAGGAGGGACCCAGTGGGAGGTAATTGAATCATGGGAGCGGGTTTTTCCCATGCTGTTCTTATGATAGTGAGTAAGTCTCACAAGATCTAATGGTTTTATAAGGGGCAGTTCCCCTGCACATGCTCTCTTGCCTGCTGCCATGTAAGACATGCCTTTGCTCTTCCCTCACCTTCTGCCATGACTGTGAGGCTTATCTAGCCATGTGGAACTGTGAGTCCATTAAACCTCTTTTTCCTTAAAAATTACCCAGTCTTGGAAATTTCTTCATAGCAGTCCGAAAATGAACTAATACACATGACAACTCTCCAAATATTTGAAAAAAATGAAGGTTGATATTTACTGTACACCTGGTATAAGCCAATTATTTTGCTCATAGTCTCTTATTTGGACTTTCTAGGGTATGTGAGGGCATGAATTATTTCCCCATATTAAAGAAAACAGAACTGAAGTACAGAGAGAGTATCTTGTCTAAGGTCACAAAGCTATAAAGTAGAGAGGCTGAAATTCAGTGCAGATCAGTCTGATTCCCAAGCTCATCATTGGACTGTATCTCTCAGACCCAGGTGAATTAACACTAGTGCTCTCAAGTGTTTCTCAGACAGCAGGGTTTCCAGAATGTTTCAGCATTCTCAAAGTCTTCTGCTAGCTTCCTACTTCAGCAACATCTCGCTTAAAATGTTGGTCCTTCCAGTGAACACATTTGATCTGACCAAGGAGGAATACACCCATTTTCTGGACAGATGCCTTCATAGAATGATGCTGGACATTGCATTAGAGTAACCACATCACACTGTTGGCTCATATAAAATTTGTGGTCAACTGCTGTCTAGCCAGGGATCCCACATCCTATACTTGTGCTATAATTTTTTTTGCCTACATTAAAAATGTCAGGATATTTGAAACCTGAGTCTTTTAACTAGCAAATTAGTTGTTCCCTCCACTTTTCTTCCAAAAGCAGGTCTGATAAGTGAGCCTTTTTTCTTTGTCTCATTTGTTGATTAAAATGACATTCACGTTACAGAATCAAAAATTTCAATATAATAAAAAATAAACGTTAAGATTTATTGTATGCCTACTGTGTTTCCAATATTATTTTAAGTCTCAGTTTTCTCATCTTTAAGATGGAAATAATCATAATAGTACCAAAGAGCAAATGACAAATTGCCTGTGAAATTCTTAACTATAAGGTCATACTTATCTATCACTCAAAACTTTGGAAGACCATCTTATTTTAAGACAATGTCCAGCCTTTGATATTAAGCCACTCTCTGATGTAACTAAGGAATATTGTATTAGGAAAGTATACGGAAACTAAAAATTAGTCCGCCAAAAGCAGTTTGCAATGGAAAACAAGAGTAAATGATCTTATTATGTCACTGAGAGTTGCAACTACGGCTTAATTGCCCACTGATAGTCTGGTAAGTAAGGCATTGTTAATGTGCTTCCCATTCTACCCCAACAAGGAAAGGGGCCTCCAGGAAGAAGATCCTAGGGAAGGACAGTAATGGAAGGAATGTGCTGAAACTCCCCCCTCTGCCCAAATCCAATACATCTATTTATTTTTGCCCTGCACGTAATCTGTGCTTCCCTTAGTTCAGATTCCCAGAAGCAGATCATGAGACAAGGGCTCAAGTGTCAGTTGTTTGTTTGGAGGAGATGCTAGGAAACACCAGAAAAATGGGAAAGTGAGCCAGGAAAGGAAAATAAATAAAAGGTGCATTATTAAGGTAGTTACTGCTGAGAGTAAATGGAACATAATCCTGCTGGGGAACTCTGGGAGCCAGTGTAGAATTTGTGTCTCAGCGTTATCCCATCCTAGTTAGTTAATTATACACTAATTCCCATCAGTCATCGATTGAGACTGTCAAGGTAGGGGGTTATTTCTCAAGCACTTCCAGAATGCCCTGTGCACCAGAGAAAGCTGTCAAAGAGTTGGAACCGTGATCAGGCCTGAGGGAATGTAGACTGGGAGTAACAGAATATGCTGCACCCAATGAAGGTTTCTCAAGACCTCCAAGCTCTCCAATAAGCTAAATGATCAGATGTATATTTTTCTGGCAGGGTGCATGGCCAACAACAGCAGTTAAAATAATAGAAGAGTGGCCAGGTGCCATGGCTCATGCCTGTAATCCCAACACTTTGGGACCCCGAAGCAGGCAGATTATAAGGTCAGGAGTTCGAGACCAGCCTGGCCAACATGGTGAAACCCCACCTCTACTAAAGATAAAAAATACTAGCCGGGCGTGTTGGCACACACCCGTAATCCCAGCTACTCAGGAGGCCGAGGCAGGAGAATTGTTTGAACCTGGGGGGTGGAGGTTGCAGTGAGCCGAGATTGAGCCATTGCACTACAGCCTGGGCAACAGGGTGAGACTCCATCTCAAAAAAAATAATATAAGGGTATACTCTGGACAACTCAACAACAGCAACCACAAAAATGTGTAAATGGGCAAAAGGACTTAAATAGGCATTTCTCCAAAGAAGATACACAAATGATCATTCACTGTGCTTATTGCACATGAAAAGATGCCCAACATTATTAGGGAAACGCAAATCAAAACCACGGTGCGGTATCACTTCATGCTCATAAGGATGGCTCTTACGAAAACAAAACAAAACAACAACAACAATAACAACAAAAACTAAAAATAACCCGTGTTGGTGAGGATGTGGGGACGTTAGAACCCTTGCAAACTGGTAATATAAATGTAAAAAATGCAGCCACTATGGTAAACAGGAAGTTCCTCAAAAAGTTAAACAGAATTATTATACTATCCAGCAATTTCACTCCTAAGGATATAACCAAAAGAATTGAAATTGAGGACTCAGACATATACGTGTGCACTAATGTTCCTAGCAGCATTATTCACAATATTCACATTATTTACGTTTTTGTTCCTATTTTCCCACCAAAAGGTGGAAACAACCCGACTGTCAATAGATTAATAGATAAACAAAATGTGGTATATACATACAATGGAACATTATTCAGCTACAAAAAGCAATAAAATTCTGATACGTGTTACAACCTGGATGACCCTTGAAAACATTATGGTAGATAAAATCAGCCAGAAGGACACAAAAGGACAACTATTGTATAATTGCATCTAGATAAAATACCTAGAATATGCAACTTTATAAAGACAAAAAGTAGAATAGAAGTTACCAGGGTTTGAAGAAGGGGCATTAGAGTTTAATGGGTACATAGTTTCTATTTGGGATGATGAAAAAGTCTTGGAAATAGATAGCAGTAATGATTACCCAATACTGCAACTGTCTTTGATACCACTGAATTGTACACTTTAAAGTGGTTAACACGGTACATTTTGTTATATATATTTTACCATAATAAGAAAGGTCAAAACAACTTGATTTTCTTTTAAATTACAAGTTGAAGAATAATTTTTCAAAGATGGGCACATAGTGAGACCCCATTTTTCAAAATGAAAATAAAAGGGGAACTTTGGAACAAATAAATGCAATGCATTACAACTGGGGCCTACATCCCTCATTGTAAATTATGCTATCTGAGTGCCAGAAGCTTCAGTGAATAAAAACATGAGTTTGCAAAGGATAAGATTTCAAATGTGTGAACACATACACTAGAAGACCAACAACTCTTATACCCATAACCAGATTTCTCTTTTTATTGCTATAAACCTGGTAATAATATTAATATTACCATTTTCTCCCAAAGTTCTGCAATATCTACATTACTAGGTTTTCTTGGTCAAAACTAACATGTCATCAAGTCCAGAGTAAGTTCTTGCTAAACTATTTTTGATACAAATCTATTTTCAAAAGTTGTATAAACCAATAATTTATTAACTGCTCAACTTTCTATTTTGCCTGCTCACTCTCTCTTATTCCTTCATAAAATTCTCTTACCCCTTGCATAAAATGTATCTTTTTTTTTTAGTTGAACACATTTTGCCATGAACATGAGGCTTTGTGCGTGAAAGGTACTCCAATGGCAAAGTTTGTCTCCCACTTCCTCTTCCCAGTGGCACAGTCTTTCAACTGCCAACTCCCCTCACTTGAACCCTGGTGCTCCATCCAGAGTGGCAGCATGGCTCAGAAGCAAAAATACAACTGGTGGGTACAATCAGACCCGGGTTCAAATCCCAACTCTACCATCTACCATATGATCTTGAGTAAGAAACATGGCCTTTCTGAGTCTCAATCATATCTTACATAAAATGAGCCTAATACTACCATCAAAAGGATGATGAGCAGCATATATTACACTAAAAAGCATTTGGGGCTGGATGCCATGGCTTACACCTGTAATACCAACACTTTGGGAGGCCAAGGTAGTAGGACTCCCTAAGGCCAAGAATTCAAGACAGGCCTGGGCAACAAAGCAAGATGCCATCTCTACAAAAAAATTAAAAATTAACCTGGTATGGTAGCACATGCCTGTAGTGCTAGCTACTCAGGAGGCTGAGGCAATAGAATTACTGGAGCCCAGGAGTTTGAGGCTGCAGTGAGCTATGATTATGCCATTGCATTCCAGCCTGGGTGACAAAGCAAGACCCTATCTCAAAAAACAAAACAAAACAAACAAACAAAAAACCTGGTTTATTACATGCCATATTCAGTGCTTAATAAATTATTTCCTTTTTTCCATAACTTCCTTCCCAGATTGTAATTGTATTCTATTATCCTATCGCAGACAATGATATTGGACCCATGGTACTCATTTCCCTCTTCTTTAATTGTAATAGTATGTTTGGCTCGACATAGGCCATTCATAATAGAGATTCCATGATCCTTGCAGCCAGTTATGGTCAATTAAAAGGAAAAAGCAGAAGGCACTCTCTGATATGAACCAGATTGTTAAACGAGTAAGTTCTAGAGATCTGCTGTACAGCATAGTGTCCATAGTTAACAATATAATATTGTGTTCAAATTTGTTAAGAGAGTAGATTTCATCTTAAATGTCCTTACCACAAAAATGTGGGGGAACACAACGAAACTCTATTACCTTGTTTATTAGTCTGTTTTCACACTGCTATACAGAATACTTCCTGAGACTGGGTAATTGTAAAGGAAAGAGGTTTAATCAACTCACAGTTCTGCAGATGTAACAGAAAGCACAACTAGGAGGCCTCAGGAAACTTACAATCATGGCGGAAAGTGAAGGAGAAGCAAGTACATCTTACATGGTGGCAGGAGAGACAGCATGTGTGAAGGAGAAACTGTTAAGCACTTATAAAACCATCAGATCTCGTGAGAACTCACTCACTATCATGAGAACAGCATGGGGGAAACTGCCCCAAGATCCAATCATCTCCCACCAGGTCCCTCCCTCGACATGTGGCAATTATGGGGATTACAATGAGATGAGATTTGGGTGGGGACACAGAGTCAGATTGTCACTTTGATTGTGGTGATGGTATGTGTCCCAACTCAGCAAATTGTACACATTAAATATGTGAAGTTCTTTATTTATCAGTTAAACTCAAATTCAATAAAGCTCAGTACACACCTCAATAAAGCTATTTGTTATTTTTTAAAAAAAAGAATGTAGGAAGCTTCCCTATGAATGGTTGATATGAATGAACCCCTTGCTCTCTTCTTTTCTAGTCTGCTGACTGGGACACAGACACTGATATTCTGGAACATGAAGACAAAGGCTTGGGACAAGGCATCAGAGATCTGGAAGGAACCTACATCTGAAGATTCCATGGAGAAAAGCAGTCACATCTTCCTAACCCACTCACCCTCAAGCATTATTTATATGGGAGAAATAAGCTCTTTTCTTCTTAAAGCCACATTATTTGGAATTATCTGTCACTCATAGACAAATTTTATACTAACTCACATATCTTTCCAGGAATCCTACATTTTCTCTTTTGGAGTAATGGAAGAGTCCTCCTCAGAGTTCTTTCCTATTTCCCATGAGAGGAACCATACAGGTGTGCCAACTGAGGCCAATCTAGCAGACTGTGATGAACACTAAATGGTTGGGGACTTTTGCTCTGACATATGTCATCATCGAAGTGCATGAGCATTTTATGAGAAGATCAATGCTAAATAGCAGACATATTTTGCTACAGCATTAAATGGACTAAAACCGTCTTTACAAGGAGAAAATGATATATTGAAAAGGATTATCTAAGAATCTGAAGGAAAGTTATTTTTATGGTCGTACTTGTTACGCTGTAGTAATGTAATATGCTGCTAAAATCAATTTCAAACTGCTATTTCTATAAGAATCTGTCACACTAATTCTCACTAGCTATACACAAAGACAGAATTGAGTACTATTGATGCAACGAAGCTCTGTGGTAAAAGGAGTCAGGCTCCAATCTGTGTTGTGCGATGCTGTAGCGGTGTACTTTGGGGGAGTCTTCTTCTTTGTGTCTCAAATTATTCACCTATTTTATGGATTTATAATAATCACTAACAAGATTAATACAATTCTTAAATGCAATAATAATGTATAGTATTTAACATAGTACCTATATAAAGCACTAAATACATGTTAGTTGTCATGTT
This sequence comes from Nomascus leucogenys, assembly GCF_006542625.1. Taxonomy (NCBI): domain Eukaryota; kingdom Metazoa; phylum Chordata; class Mammalia; order Primates; family Hylobatidae; genus Nomascus; species Nomascus leucogenys. The sequence continues at coordinate 54,470,836 of NC_044394.1, forward strand.
TTAGATATATACATATATATATTTTTTTCTTTTTTTTTTGAGACAGAGTCTCTTTTGCCAGGGTGGAGTGCAGTGGCACGATCTCAGCTCATTGCAACCTCTGACTCCCCAGTTCAAGTGATTCTCCTGCCTCAGCCTCCTGAGTAGTTGGGATTACAGGCATGTGCCACCACACCCAGCTAATTTTTGTATTTTTAGTAAAGACGGAGTTTCACCATGTTGGCCAGGATGGTCTCGATCTCCTGACCTCGTGATCCACCCGCCTCGCCTCTTAAAGTTCTGGGATTACAGGTGTGAGCCACCGCACCCGGCCTAATATTTTTTAATACTTGTTTCTGTAAAATTTCTCTGTTCAAAGAAAAAAAATTTCCACAAAATCTAGTATATTGTGGCACTAAAACTTGTAAAATAAAGTATATTAAATACAGTCTGGCAAATGGGTTATTTGAATATATTTCATCTTGAAGGTGACTCCAGCTAAAAATATGCCAAGACCAATGACTGCTAAATTTGGTGAGCAAAAATTTTAGGAGAAACAGGATTTACATAGTCTCACAGTGCCTCTTTCAAAGGTATTTATTAACACCAAAAAGGTAAGATGGTAACTTTACAATCGGTATACCCAGCAGATATGACCTTAACCAAGTGATCAAGGTCAACATCACCAGCAACAAGGCAAGTCAACATCATGAACCTCTTATTAATTCATGCTTAGAATGCAGTATCATTTGTGCAATATTTTGCCAAAAATGAATAACTTCACTCCAAACAGGAGAAAACATCAGACAAACCCAAACTGAAAGAGACTCTACAAAATTTGTTCAAAATTGAAAGTCTTTAAAAATTTGGCAAGGAAACCTGGACAAGCATGAGGTATAGATATTTTCATTGGTAACAAATATAAGTAAACCTATATTTGATAGCCAGCCTATATTTGAAAAATGTCAGAGAATAAATATCCACTTTATCTAACGCTTTCACACCTTAAAAAAGAGAAATTTATTTTGGAAATGAAGTAGATCTATAAGTGTTGATTTAAAAAGATTTTGAGTGGAAAAAACAAATTATTATAATTATATATGAGACTATGGGCTGGGCGCAGCAGCTCACGCCTGTAATCCCAGCACTTTGGGAGGCCAAGGAGGGGCGGATCACAAGGTCAAGAGATGGAGACCATCCTGGTCAACATGGTGAAACGGCACCTCTACTAAAAATACAAAAATTAGCTGGGTGTGGTGGTGCATGCCTGTAGTCTCAGCTACTCTGGAGGCTGAGGCAGGAGAATCGCTTGAACCCGGGAGGCAGAGGTTGCAGCGAGCTGAGATTGTGCCACTGCACTCCAGCCTGGCGACAGAGAGAGACTCCGTCTCAACCAAAAAAAGAGAAAAAGAAAAAGACTAGGCACACTATAATCTCATTTATGTAAAACATGATTTACATCTACATGTGCATTTTTTACCCTTGTATATAAAATGTCTGAAAAGATAAAAAATACAATTTGTGATTAGCTCTTTGGGTGAAAATGGGAAGCTGAGAGATGAAGGCAGAAAGTTACTTTTCACCCTGCACTTCTATGTACTATTTCAATTTTTTAGCATAAAAATGTATTATCTTTGTAACAAAAATAATATATTTATTAAAAATGAATGTAAATCAAACCTGGATCCATTTCCCATTTTTGCCACATGTCTGCTAAGTCACTTAACCTTTTGGGACCTCATTTTTCTGTAAAATGAAATTATTATTTTATATTAGTGATTTAACTGGAAATCTCTGCAAGCTTGTCCAACTTGCCTTATTTTGTTGTTGTTGTTATTATTGTTGTTGTTCTGTTTTGTTTCGTTTTAGGCTTTTAGCAGCTTGAAGCCATGGTTTTTAGTTCCTGTCTCTGATGATAAACGGAAAAGAGGGATGAGGAAGGAGCTTTACTGGCCCAATCGGAAACAGAAACTAAGAACCTATGATTGTATTCTTTCCTTTGAACAGCTCTGCTAGGCTGTTGTGCAAATACAGATTCCTGGGCCCCACCTCAATTCCTATTAAATCAGACTCCTCAGGCATGAGGCCCAGAAGTGAAATCTGTAAAAGCTCCCCAAGTGATTTTGTTGGCCAACAATGGTTCTATTTCTAGATTACTTCCCATGCTTTGTTCCTTTCCTGCATTAAGTCATTCAACAATATCTTCTGAGAGCTTGATATACGTATGATCATGTGTACAGAGTTAGAAGGAACTATACAGACCTGTCATAGTTTTCAGTCTAGCAGGGAAAATGAATAAAGCAGAAATGACTTGAATGCACCAGAGCATGTACCATGTGCCACAAGATAAACTCATTTCAAATTAGTTCTCCCCAAAGTTTCTTCTTCCTTATTCCAGCAGGGCAGCTTGGCCCATTTCAATCTCTCTTACCAGCAGATAATTCTTGACAGTTTCTTATGTTTGTAAAGCCTGGAATATACGATGAGACTTTGTTAGAGGCTCTCAACCTGATGTACACAGAGACAGAAGGCTAGTGATAAGAAGAGAGAAGGGAAATTCACCCAAATGGAGATGAGATTACTTCTCAGTCCATTTGACAGTCCACTGAGTGGTTGGGCTTGAGCACTGCTTGTTAGACAGCGAGACCTCAGAGGGTGGGACTTAGAGTCTTAGGAATGTTAGGCCCAAGGTGGAGAGTCTACTAGCCTTGGAAAAGATGCCTATGTCCCAGTGTGGCACATAAATAGCAGAAGACAAGCTCTGAAGGAACGTAGAGGCTAGGATAAAAGGTATCTTGGGGTTAACCAATATTGACTGATTAGGAGAAGGAACTATCTCCTAATCAGTCAATATTGGTTACCCCCAAGATACCTTTTATCCTTTCTCCATGTCCACCGGATGCTGTGCTGACATTGGCATCTTTATGCAATGCTAATGAATGTGGATGAGAAGAGGGAAGAAGAGAATAGGAAAGACAGGGAAGGATTTCAAAATTATTGAGATATTATTTTTCTTTTTTTTTTTTTTTTGTGAGACAGAGTCTTGCTCTGTCACCCAGGCTGGAGTGCAGTGGCACAATCTCAGCTCACTGCCAGCTCCACCTCCTGGGTTCATGCCATTCTCCTGCCTCAGCCTCCCAAGTAGCTGGGACTACAGGTGCCCGCCACCACACCCGGCTAATTTTTTGTATTTTTAGTAGAGACGGGGTTTCACCATGTTAGCCAGGATGGTCTCGATCTCCTGACCTCGGCCTCCCAAAGTGCTGGAATTACAGGTATGAGCCACTGTGCCCGGCCTATTTTTCTTTTTTTATGGTGAAACCCGTCTCTACAAAAAATACAAAAATTAGCTGGGCGTGGTGGCTGTTACCTGCAATCTCAGCTACCCAGGAGGCTGAGACAGAAGAATCACCTGAACCCGGGGGACAGAGGTTGCAGTGAGCTGAGATCATGCCACTACACTCCAGCCTGCGTGAGAGTGAGACTCCATCAAAAAAAATAATAATAAGAAGAAGAATACTACAAAGAATACTACTGATTTTTTTTGTACATTAATTTAAAGTATCGTAAAACTTTACTGGAGATGTTCTAGTAGCCTTTAGGTGGAGTCTTTAGAGTTTTCTATGTATAAGATCATATCATCAGTAAAGAGAGATCTTTTGCTTTCTTTTCCTAGTTGGATGTCTTTTTTAAAATTTTTTTATTATACTTTACGTTCTGGGATACATGTGCAGAACGTGCAGTTTTGTTACATAGGTATACACGTGCCATAGTTGTTTGCTGCACCCATCAACCCATCACCTACATTAGGTATTTCTCCTAATGTGATCCCTCCCCTAATCCCCCACCTATATTATTTTTCTTTAGCAAAGGGCAAGATGAGGTTAGGGTCATAAGTAAGTTGGTTCAAGGAAAAGAAATATAAAGTATTGTGCACACTGATTTTCTGACTAAATTAATGCACAGTGTTTAGGTATTACAAGGTCTTAGAAAAGAGAGAATATGCAAATATATTAATAACTTGAGAAAGAATTTTAAAATATATGAAAAGCTTCTATTCATTTCACCCTTGCACAGTAGCTAGATGCTCTTTGGAGTATCATCCTGCTTTAAAATGAATGCTATTAGAGCAAAGCTATTATTTGTCACTTATTTGAAATAAAATATTTCCTTCCTTTAATTATAATTTAATAAACAGACTTTAACTTCACCTAAAGTCACCTAATTCAGATTAATTTTAGAAATTGCCTACTCCCAAATCTTACCTTGCAAGTGTTTCCTCAATTCCCCTTAAACAAATTGTCAACCTTTCAGAATATTGATTGTGCAAAGACATTGTTAATAGATATAACTTATTAACAAGCACCTCTTCATTTCATAGGCTGTATAAAAAGGTAAAGGCTATAGTTCCCATCTACAGAAAAGTTAGAATCAAATTAGAAAAAGAGGATTATTGGGAATGGCTTAAGATTATTATCAGAATGGACAAAGCAGGGGAAAAAAGGAGGTGGCAAACGAAGCCAGTGAAGATATTCTCAAAACACAGTTTTGTAGGAAGTAATACAAGATAAAGTAAATTATATATAGCTCTCAGAATAGCTATTCTCAATCTTTAGGGGCTAGGAAAGGTTTTTATAAACCGGGCATTTGTAATTGGAATACAGAGAGTATACACTAGTGCAGGGTTATCAGAGTCCTAGCAAACTTATATTCTCCTGCCTTGAAAGCTGCCCAGGTGTTTAATTCTGAACTTACTGCCTCAATATCAGGAATCTGGGATTAAAGCTGTGTGATGATTGATTTTATGTGTCAACTTGAGTAGTCCATGGTATCCAGTCGTTTGTTGAAATATAAGTCTAGATGTTTCTATGACAGTATTTTTTTGATGTCATTAATATTAAATCAGATGTAATTAGACCCTGAATAAAGCACATGACCCTCCATAATGTGAGTGAGCCTCATCCAACCATCTGAAGGCCTTAAGGGAAAGGACTGAGGTCCCTTAAAAAGGAAAGAATTCTGCCTCCAGATCGCCTTTGGACTCAAGACTACAACTCAGCCCGTGTCAGAATTTCCAGCCTGCCAGACTGCCCTGCAGATTTTGGACTTGCCAGCCTCCAAAACTGTGTGAGCCGATTTCTTAATATAAACATCTCTTTATAGATATAGATAGATACGGATATAGATATGGATCCTATTATGTGTGGGTATACACACACACACACACACACACACGCACGCACATCCTATTGTCTCTGTTTCTCCTAAGAGCCCTGACTAACACAAACTCCTTCAGGGTTAAGCAATACTGCAACACTTAACATTCTCTTCCTTATCAAAGACAGCTACCCTGGGATACATTAAATTCTCTTTCTCGAATGCCATTTCCCTTGCCAATGATAGCTATACCCAGTCTATGTAATTTTAAGTATTTTAACACTAACCAATTGATGCTAGACATACATAAAGGAGCTTTCCTAAAGCCAAATTGTGGAGATAAATGTTTCTAGGCAACGAATGTTCACAGTGGACTAACGTTTTTCAAAAACCATTTTTTTTCTGGGTATTGGGAGGTGACTGAAATGTAAATAAAACACTGTAATGGGAAAAGGTTTTTTCTTTTTATTAGCATTGCTCGTCTATTTCAGTGGAAGAGAGGCTCCTATTCAATCAAATATCACACAATCAACTAAATCTCCAAAGATTATAAGAACAGGATTGCATTTTGTTTTATTTCAGTTACCCAAGGATTCCAAAATGTCCATGGCTAATGAAAAACAAGGTCCTGTTACCACCGAAAGTTTACATCTCAAAGAAGTGAAAATGATTGCTGGCCTGCATGCCTATGAATATTCCCCTTTAGTAAAGCCAAGAATTTCAATTCCAAGTGTCCAGGATATTCTGTATGATTCAAAGTTTTTGTTTCTATGTGGGTTAAAGAACCATTTACCCAAGATCACAAATGCTAAGCACCAAACAAACAGTCCAAACGGATGCTATGGTGCAGAAACACAAGGAGACTGAAGGCATAGAAGGGTATCTTGGGCTTTAGGTTGAAGTATGGAAGAAGAATATGACTTCTTTCAACGGGAAAATGTAAAAACAATAAAAACTATGGCCACACATGGATGATTAGGAATTAATAAAATAAATCAGTCGGTTTGAATAAGGAGGCATGGGAGAAAATGATAGAAGGAAAAAGCCAGAACACAGAAGGTCTCGAATGCCCAATTTAGGACCTTCACCTTTGTTTTGCTGGAGAGATAGATCCATTGAAGACTGTGATCAGTTGATTGGCACATGTATGGTAGATTGCAATTTTGTGTTAATTCTTACTTCTTCTTTGTATTAAAATTTTATATCCACATCACTTTCCACATGACTTATCAGTGCCTCCCAGTAGAGAAGACAGCATAATTATGCCTGCCATTTTTACTTTGGGATTGGTCATGAGAATTGACCAGTGAAATGTTAACTCCATGAATACCAGCAGGGATGTTCACGTGAGTGCATGGATTGGTTTGTTTGCATGTCTTTATTTAGCCATGAGAAGAACATACACTAGGTAACAGCTGATCCACAAATAAGGAACTACAGGGAGCAGACTTGAATTCAATACATATGTGAAGTCAAGAATAGGTAAGCAACCCTAGGTAAGCCCTCCAAGACCGCTACTGACTCACAGACCTATGAGTGAGTAAGAAATACATTCATTATTGTAAGCCACTGAAGTTTGGGGGTGGTTGTTACACACACAGCATTGCTACAGCAGCAACTGTCTAATAAGAGTGGAAAGTGGAATTTTGGAGAAGTCAGTCCACCAACAGATTAAATAAGGAATAAACTGGAGACAGGAAGACAATTTAGAGGATTCTTATAGACCCTCTAGAGATGGCTTTGTTCCTCTGAAACAATACTTTACAATGCTTAAGATGCAGCTTTTCTATCTACCTGGCCTCCAGAGTGAGGAAAAGTGGAACAAATCCCCTATTCAGTCCACACTATACATATAGTGTATGCAAGAAATGAACATTGCTCTTATAAGCCACTATAGATACAGGTCTTGCTTATTTCTTTGGCGTATCTCAGACAATCCTAACTAATACAGGAAGGAAGTTCCAGGATTAATTCAGCAGTTCTGCAATGTCATGGAACATTAAGCTTTTCCTTTTTCCATTTTTCCTTGTTCTGCAGACCACTGTGTCATCCCTTAAAGTTTCAAGGTGGCTGTAGCAGATCCAGGCCAGAATCAGGTAACAGGCCCATGTCCTGACTGTAAGAGAAGCTAGAAAAATGAGTGGTTTTGCCTTTTCATTATATTTACTGGAAGACAAGCTTTGCCAGCCATGAAGAAAGTAGGAGGAACAGGTGCTGCGTAGGCAGCCAACAGGTTCTTTGAATGTAGGATGGGATACTATCTACATTTGAGATTCTACTATTTATTGAATGCTTTCTCTATGTCAGTTTATTTTCATAGCTCATAGACATTATTTCATCCCCTGCCACCCATTTTACTGATGAGAAACTGGAACTCAGGGAAGCTAATTGGGAATCACAAAGACAAAGCAACATGTTTAAGATCACCCAGAATGTAGATGACAGAACAAAGGTTTGAACCCAGGCCTGACTGTCTATATTGAAGCCCTCTTGTCCAAACACCCTTATGTAAAGACTTCTGCTTCTCTCCATTGTTCAGTACTTCAAGACACCTACTGATTCTACTGCATGACTCTTCTGCACTACAAAAGAGGCGCAGGACTCACACACAACAACAAAGTCCCTCCCTAGGGCATTGAATTACACACGCCCCCCCCCCCCCCCCGCCCCTGCCCCGGCCCAGAAAACAAAGATGGTGAACTTTTTTCTTTTTTTTAATGTCAAAGTCCATTCCAGTGAAACAAGTGCCTGCTGTCCCACGACTTATAACACCAAGTGACGTTCAGATTCTGTTGGGCTCCTGAGTAAGCATGCCAAGTCTGTTTGCAATTTCCACAGCACATAGCATGCTCGTCAGAGGCTTTCCATTCATTTTCACTAACGCTTCCCTGGCCTTTTGAAGGCTTTTCAGCTGAAAGTCAAGAGTCCAGGCCCCAGATTCTCAGAGGCTGGCAGCCTTCTTAAATGCATTGTTCATGTCTCTGTCTCTCTCTCTCTCTCTCTCTCTCTCTCTCTCTCTGCTTTATCCAAAGAAAGGACATCTTGGTACAACTCAAAAAGCTGTAAGCTGAAAACTCACTGAGAGTTTGGGCAACAAGTCTCGTGTTGCTCATACCCAGAGCATTATTATCCCCTTAATCACCTCTCTCTCTCTCTCTGAACAGTGGTCTGTCTTGATCTTTCTGGGAGAGGCAACAAAGCAGCTGTGGTAGAATTTGATGCCATATTGATGGCGTTGCACTCTTTCCTCAGATTCTCACATGGATGTGCTCCCTCGTGGGCGGCCTTCCATGCAGAACAGAGCAGTCCCTCTTCCCAGAAAGGCAGCTGAGCTTCCCAGCTGTGGTATCTTGGGGAAATGAAGCACATCCCCACTGCTGTAGAATCATCTTAGCTTTTTCCACTTTGAAAGCTGATTCCCAGAGAAAAGACACTAGGCAATTTTTCTTTTAGAGCGCTGATTGTATTACTGTCAAATCAGTGGACTAATCACCTATATGCATTCTTCTCTCTCAAACTATGAAATTTTTAAATGGGAGAACAGAGAGCTTGGGAAGAAGGAAGCAACAAGGGCTTTATGCCTCTGTGGTAGCATTCTAAGATTGACCTTCAGTGACCCTAACCCTTGTATAATCCAATCCCCAGCCATTTGAATGTGGGTGGAACATGTGAATATGATGAGAGGTTATAAGGCAAGAGGGAGATTACGCAGTTGAACCTGAATTAATCACACTAGCCCTTTAAAAGTAGGGAGATTTTGCTTACTAATAGCAAAAGAGAAGTCAAATGATTATAAATTTCAAGAGGATTCTATTTGAGAGATCTTGCTACCAGCCTTGAAAAGTTAAGCTTAATTGATGAGAGGGTCTGGGAGAAAGTCCATGGCAAAGAGCTTGCAAGGGGCTTTTAGGAGCTGAGAAAGGCCCGCAGCTGAAAGCAAGTAAGGAAATGGGGTTCTCTGTCCTACAGCAGCGAGGGACTGGATTCTGCCGACACCCTGAATGGACCTGGAAATAGATTCTTCCCCAGGTCTCCAGGGAAGAGTCCAGGCCAGCCTTGAATTCAGTCTTGTGAAACTCTAAGCATAGAACCCCGTCAGGCCCTCTCATCCACCCTTTTCATTTATATAACTGGGAGATGATAATTGGAAGTTGTTTCATGTAGTGAGTTTGCAGTAATTTGGTGTGCAGCAATAGAAAACTCACATAGCCTTTTTTACCCATTCCCAGGAATCACAACTTTCAATTGGCAACAAATTGCATTTAGTGAGTACAGGCTCTAAATCATATAGGCCCTATTCGTTACATTATCTTCAGGCTTCATTATTCACAGTAAGTATGCAATCAATCTTTGTTGATGAAATCAATGAGGCAATGCTTAAAAGCATAGGCTTTAAAGTCAGAGACACATGAGTACATGAGTCCAAATCCCAGCCTCATTACCTAGTAGCCCCATGATCTTGAGTGGGTCATTTAAGCTCTCTGAGCCTCAATCGTTTTTTCATTTCCAAAAAGAGGGTGAGCACGATACCTGCCCCATTTTACTGGTCCCACTACTATGAGACACAGTTGACTACTAGCTTATTTTTCGCCTTCTCCAGTGGATTTGACAAAATTAGACCCCACTAATTTCCCACCTATAATTAGACCCTACTAATTTCCCACCTCTTTTTTTTTTCAGTCTCTTGTTGGAGAGCTTTCTTTCCCATCTATTCCTTATATGTTGGAGTTCTTCAAGGTTTGGCTCTTTCCCTTCTTATGAAGTTGTTGCATAAATTTCCATGGCTTCAAATGCCACACACTTATCAACCTTTCTCAAGATTCTTTCTCTATACCAGCTCTTTCTTTGGGGCTCCAAGCCCTGAACCCATATATCTAGCAACCTGAGAACTCCATTTGTATCTTACTAGTTTCTCAAACTAAAAGAAGGCCTATATTGAATTCATGACTTTTTCTCCCCAAAATTACTCCTCCCCTAATGTTTTCAATCTCCATAATGTCTCTACCATTCACTCCTACTGGAAACCTGGGAGACATCCTTGAAAACCTCTTCCTCAAACATTCACATTCAACCCAACACAAAGACTTCTCAGTTGTACCTCTTAAAGATATTCCTTATCTACCCTTTTCTCTCCATCTCCACAGCTATTCTTATACCCATCCAAGCCACCATGTTTTGCTTGGACCATGATAACATCATCTAAATGATATCCCACTTCACTCTCATTTCTCTAAAATCCATTCTCCATTCTGTGCCCATGTGATATTTATAAAAGGAGGAGAATCTAAGAATATCATTGCTCACATTAATATTTTTAATCTTATATTGGCCTTAAGATAAATTATTAATTATAGATTAAAATTCATGAAGTTATTAGTCAAATATTAGGTCAGTTGTTCTTCTCTAATTTCAACGTAAAATAAAATACATGAGGTGTCTGCACAGCTCATGTCCTCTTATTTGGAAATGTTTTTGTCACTTTTGCTGAAGAAGTTGCCAAATTTTTTGACCTGGTTGTCCTGTAGTTCTGACCAGAACTGGCTAAATAGGAGAGGGAAGGAAAGAAAGAGACAGAGATAGAGAAGCGTCTGATATCTTTGTAGTTCCCATGATGCCAGTAGTACTTCCCACAGTTGGGTTTCATGAAATTTCCCTTCTTTACTTATAATAAATTTCCTTTTGGCCAATATGAGTTTGTTTTTCTTTCAACCAAATAACTCTTAAACAGAAATAAAATTAGCCTTTTGCCTTTCCTTCTCAACATAATCCCAAACTTGCTTCCAAATTTTAATTTGCAAAGTCATCATAATTTGAAAAGTACTGGTGGATTTCCCAAGTCCAGGGATTCATTTGCTGAGTTCTTTAGAAGAAAGCAACCTTTTGCCAACAGAAACACAAATTACCCAAATCAATGATATATTTTTAACTTTTTATTTGAAAATAACTTGAAATTTACAGATAAATTGTGGAAATAAAAATAATATGAAAATCCCCACATACCATTTATTCAGATTCACCTATTTTTAACATTTTACCCCATTTGTTCTATCATTAAGACTATTTGTCAATGTATGTAGCTATCTAGCTACATCTAATTTCTTTTCTGAAACACTTGATGGTAAAGTAAATAGATCATGGCTTTCGACCTATTAATATATCAGTGTGTATTTCTTAACAATAGGAATATTCTGTTATATAACCAAAGAAAAGTTGTCAACTTTGGTGAATTTAATATCGGCAAATGTTTTTCTCTACACTTTGTATTCCAATTTTCTCACTTGATCTAACAGGGCCATATATCACATTGCCCCACCCACCACTCCAGTACAAAATTTAGTCTAAGATCAGGTATTGTATTTACTTGTCATGTCTCTTTGGCCTCTTTTAATTTTTTATTAACTATCATCACCATGTTGTAAAATAGATCTGTTGAACTGATTTCTCCTGTTTAACTGAAATATTATATCCTTTTCCCAAATTCCATTCTCCCCCTAACCCCTGGTAATCAGCATTCTGCTCTCTGATTTTATGAAGCTTACATTTCTACATTCCACAGATGAGTGAGATCCTGTGATATCCATCTTTCTGTGCCTGGTTTATTTTACTTAACATAACAACCTCCAGGTTCATCCATGTGGTTGCAAATGTCAGACTTTCCCTCTTTTTTAAAGCTGAATGGTAATCTATTGTGTGTAGATGCCATATTTTCTTTATTCATCTGTGGATGAACACTTAGGTTGATTCCATATCTTGGCTATTATGAATAGTGTTGCAATGAACATGGCAGTGCAGACAGCTCTTCAACATACTGATTTCATTCCCTTTGTTTATATACTCAGAAGTGGGGTTGTTGAATGATGTGGTTTTTTTTTTTTAATTGTACTTTAAGTTCTAGGGTGCATGCGCACAACGTGCAGGTTTGTTACATATGTATACATGTGCCATGTTGGTGTGCTGCACCCATTAACTCGTCATTTACATTAGGCATATCTCCTAATGCTATCCCTCCCCCCTCCCTCCACCCCATGACAGGCCCCAGTGTGTGTTTTGTGTCCATGTGTTCTCATTGTTCAATTCCCACCTACGAGTGAGAACATGCGGTGTTTGGTTTTTTTGTCCTTGCAATAGTTTGCTAAGAATAATGGTTTCCAGCTTCATCCATGTCCCCACAAAGGACATGAACTCATCATTTTTTATGGCTGCATAGTATTCCATGGTGTATATGTGCCACATTTTCTTAATCCAGTCTATCATTGATGGACATTTGTGTTGGTTCCAAGTCTTTGCTATTGTGAATAGTGCCACAATAAACATACGTGTGCATGTATCCTTATAGCAGCATGATTTATAATCCTTTGGGTATATACCCAGTAATGGGATGGCTGGGTCAAATGGTATTTCTAGTTCTAGATCCTTGAGGAATCGCCACACTGTCATCCACAATGGTTGAACTAGTTTACAGTCCCACCAACAGTGGAAAAGTGTTCCTATTTCTCCACATCCTCTCCAGCACCTGCTGTTTCCTGACTTTTTAATGATGGCCATTCTAACTGGTGTGAGATGGTATCTCATTGTGGTTTTGATTTGCATTTCTCTGATGGCCAGTGATGATGAGCATTTTTTCATGTGTCTGTTGGCTGCATAAATGTCTTCTTTTGAGAAGTGTCTGTTCATATCCTTTGCCCACTTTCTGATGGGGTTGTTTGTTTTTTTCTTGTAAATTTGTTTGAGCTCTTTGTAGATCCTGGATATTAGCCCTTTGTCAGATGAGTAGATTGTAGCCCAAAATCTCCTTAAGCTGATAAGCAACTTCAGCAAAGTCTCAGGATACAAAATCAATGTGCAAAAATCACAAGCATTCTTATACACCAATAACAGACAAACACAGAGCCAAATCATGAGTGAACTCCCATTCACAATTGCTTCAAGGAGAATAAAATACCTAGGAATCCAACTTACAAGGGATGTGAAGGACCTCTTCAAGGAGAACTACAAACCACTGCTCAACGAAATAAAAGAGGACAAAAACAAATGGAAGAACATTCCATGCTCATGGATAGGAAGAATCAATATTGTGAAAATGGCCATACTGCCCAAGGTAACTTACAGATTCAATGCCATCCCCATCAAGCTACCAATGACTTTCTTCACAGAATTGGAAAAAACTACTTTAAAGTTCATATGGAACCAAAAAAGGGCCCACATTGCCAAGACAATCCTAAGCCAAAAGAACAAAGTTGGAGGCATCATGCTACCTGACTTCAAACTATACTACAAGGCTATAGTAACCAAAACAGCATGGTACTGGTACCAAAACAGAGATATAGACCAATGAAACAGAACAGAGCCCTCAGAAATAATACCACACATCTACAACCATCTGATCTTTGACAAACCTGACAAAAATAAGAAATGGGGAGGCCGGGCACAGTGGCTCACGCTTGCAATCCCAGCACTTTGGGAGGCCGAGGCGGGTGGATCACGAGGTCAGGAGATCGAGACCACGGTGAAACCCCGTCTCTACTAAAAATACAAAAAAAAAATTAGCTGGGCATGGTGGCAGGCGCCTGTAGTCCCAGCTACTTGGAGAGGCTGAGGCAGGAGAATGGCGTGAACCCAGGAGGCGGAGCTTGCAGTGAGCCAAGATTGCGCCACTCCACTCCAGCCTGGGCGACAGAGTGAGACTCCGTCTCAAAAAAAAAAAAAAAAAAAAAAAAAAGAAATGGGGAAAGGATTCCCTATTTAATAATTGATGCTGGGAAAACTGGCTAGCCATATGTAGAAAGCTGAAACTGGATCCCTTCCTTACACCTTATACAAAAATTAATTCAAGATGGATTAAAGACTTAAATGTTAGACCTAAAACCATAAAAACCCTAGAAGAAAACCTAGGCAATACCATTCAGGACATAGGCATGGGCAAGGACTTCATGTCTAAAACACCAAAAGCAATAGCAACAAAAGCCAAAATTGACAAATGAGATCTAATTAAACTAAAGAGCTTCTTCTGCACAGCAAAAGAAACTACCATCAGAGTGAACAGGCAACCTACAGAATGGGAGAAAATTTTTGCAATCTACTTATCTGATGATGTGGTATTTCTATTTTAGTTTTTTGAGAAACCCCCAATTGTTTTCCATAATGGTTGTATTAATTTACATTTCCACTAATGGTATACCAGGGTTCCCTTTTCTTTATAACCTTATCAACACTTATCTTTTATTTTTGACCTCTTATAATCTGAAACATTTCCAGTCTTTCATGACATTGACGCTTTGGAAAAATACATTTCTTTTTTTGTTTCATAGAGTGTTTCTCCTTTGGATTTTACTGAAGTTATGTGTTCTCAGATGGAATACTGCATAGGTAACGTGGTGTCCTTCCAGGAGTGTCACACCTGGAGGGACACAAGGCCACCTGTTCATGGGTGATGGTCACTGGGACCACTGGTCAAGGTGCAGTTAAGGTGTGATCTGATTCTCCACTGCATAATTACTGTATTTTTTTGTCTTCCTGTATTAGGGTTCTCTAGAGGGACAGAACTAATAGGATACACATATATGTATATCTGAGTTTATTAAGTATTAACTTACATGATCACAAGGTCCCACTGTAGGCCATCTGCAAGCTGAGGAGCAAGGAGAGCCAGTCCAAGTCCCAAAACTGAAGAACTTGGAGTCTGGTATTCGAGGGCAGGAAGGGTCCAGCATGGGAGAAAGATGTAGTCTGGGAACCTAGGCCAGTTTAGTCTTTCCACATTTTTCTGCCTGCTTTATATTCTAGCTGCACTGGCAGCTGATTAGATGGTGCCCACCCAGATTAAGGGTGGATCTGCCTTTCCCAGCTAACTGACTCGAATGTTAATCCCCTTTGGCAACACCCTCACAGACACACCCAGGATCAATACTTTGCATCCTTCAATCCAATCAAATTGACACTCTATCAACCATCATACTTCCTTACAATAGATAAGCAGTCTGTAGAGAGACACTTTGAAACCATACAAATGTTCTGTTTCCCATCAAAATTTCTTCTAAGATTAAGATAATTCTTATCGGATCCAATCCATACCACGATGGTTGGAAAATGATAAGTTTTCAACTCCAGTGCTCCCCCAACACTTACCAATTGGCCCTCCATATTCTGCTATTAGCAAGAGCCCTCCTCTCCCACTTATTTATGTATTTATTTTTGGTATAAACCCATGAGTTTCTTTTTTTCCCAGTGATTTATACTTTATTATTGTACTCCATTATTTGATGCTCAAATCAAGCTAGATTTTCTGAGTGGTAGCCCCTTCGAGCTGAACTTTTTTCCTGGTGACAGGTCATGATAGGTAGATGGATGTAGTGCTTTTTTATTTTATGGCATAACAATATATTTCAGGCTCATCTTGTGCCCATCCTGCCCCAGCTCTGAAATCAGCCATTTCAATTATATTTTTAAATTGATGTATTGTAATTGGGTTTTTATTAAAATGGTGCATATTTATATCTGTCTCATTCTTTGTTATCAGAAAATTTTAGTAATACATTAGAGCAAAAGAAAGAAGTTTCAGTGGAAAATTCTTCTAATGGCTTATTTCCCCTCAGTTCTTTGGATAGGAAGATAGGCTGTAATATGGGCTGAATTCTACTTTTTGAAAATCAGTGTATTATTATCCTACTCTTCTGAGAGCCAATGCTTGGCAGACATCCTCAAATTTTATTGTGAGTTACAATGCTGGTGATCAACTAATCCAATAAATTGCTCAGTTCTTCCAGTTCACTTAGACAAAATATGATTTTTCTTTAAAAAAATGCAAACTTGTTGGAATTCATTTCTTCATCTACAAGTATAATGATTTTGACTAATTTTACACAAAAATATTGCCAAGTGTGGGCTTCATAAATCTGTCTCACTTTGTTACTTGCTACTCTCCCCAGCTGCTTTGAACTTAGCAGAAAACTGCCAAATTAAAAAACTAATAATAATAAGCTATCATGTGCTGTAATTTCCTCTTTGGGGGCATTTTTAATTTTTGTCATTGTACATCTTGTGCTTTCAAATATATTAAATACATCTGATCCAGTGCCAAGAAACAATTATTTCCAGTGTTAAAAACAGAATTGAAAATTCAGGGGATGGGAAGTTAGAACTTGAACTCTGTCTTAGATTTTATGTGACATGTGTTAGCATCTCATCTAATTACATTCATTAGATTATTCATCTTTAGAAACAAAATATTAATGAAAACTGAAAGGACTGAAATAACAAAAAAATGGATTTTTCTGGCCTTTGTATTCATACTGAATGGAAGTGTACAATTCATTGAATGATACCCAGCTAGGTTGACGGGATGGGGTTTTGTGATGGAGTCAGATACATTCAACAGGATATAATAAATAAAAAACATGTAATGGGTCTGGGCACAGTGGCTAACGCTTGTAACACCAGCATTCTGGAAGGTCGAGGCAAAGGATTGCTTTAGCTCAGGAGTTTGACACCAGCCTGGGCAACATGGTAAGACCTCATCTCTACAAAAAATGTAAAAATTAGCGAGGTATGGTGTCATATGCCTGTGGTCTCAGCTACTTCGGAGGCTGAGACAGGAGGATTTCTTCAGCCCAGGAGGTTGAGGCTGCTGTGAGCTGTGATTATGCTGTTGCACTCCAGCCTGAGTGACAGAGCAAGACTCTGTCTCAAGTAAAAACAAAAACAAAAATGAAAAACAAGAAACGCATAATGGAGTGTTAACGACTAAAAGTTTAAACTGGTTACCATTGGCTCAGAGGCTCCAGCACCATAATCCACACTATCATTTGTCTAATTATATTTCAAGACTCAGAAGAGCCGAGATGAAAGGAGGGTTATTTTAAAATAATACATTCATGAAAATATAATTTACATGCCATAAAGTTTACCCTTTTAATGTGTACAATTCAGTAATTTTTTTTAGTATATTCACAGAGTTGTGCATTGATCACCACTATTTGCAGAATGTTTTCGTCACCCCAGAAAGAAACCCCATAGTCATTAACATTGATTCTCCTCTCCCCCTTCCCTTCAGCCCCAGCCACTGCCGACTTACTTCATATGTGTGAATTTGTCTATTCCAAATATTTTACATAGATGCAGTTATACAATGTGTGGTGTTTTACGTCTGGTTCCTCTCCCTTAGCATCATGTCTCTAAGGCCCATGCATGTTGGAGGATGTGTCAGTGCCTCATTCTTTATTATGGCCAAATAATATTCCAATGTTTATATGTATTATAAATATTTCTATTGCCGGGCACGGTGGCTCACACCTGTAATCCCAGCACTTTGGGAGGCTGAGGCAGGCAGATCACGGGGTCAAGAGATTGAGACCATCCTGGCCAACATGGTGAAACCCCGTCTCTACTAAAAATACAAAAATTAGCCGGGCTTGGTGGCATGCACCTGTAGTCCCAGCTACTCAGGAGGCTGAGGCAGGAGAATCGCTTGGACCAGGGAGGCGGAGGTTGCAGTGAGCCAAGATCACGCCACTGCACTCCAGCCTGGGGACAGAGTGAGACTCTGTCTCAAATAAAAAAAAAAAAAGAACAAATATTTTATTTATCCACTCATCAGTTGATAGATATTTGGATTGTTTTTACATTAGCAATGTTGCTATGAATATTTATGTACAAGATTTTGTGTGGACATGTATTTTCAGTTCTCTTAGGTAGATACTTAGGAGTGGAACTACAGGATCATACAGCAAATCTGTGTTTAATTTTTTTTTTACTTTAATTTATTTTATTTTATTTTTTTTTGAGACAGAGTCTTACTCCATCACCTGGGCTGGAGTGCAGTGGCGCGATCATGGCTCACTTCAACCTCTGCCTCCTGGGTTCAAACAATTCTCATGCCTCAGCATCCCGAGTAGCTGGGGTTACAGGCATGCATAACCATGCCCAGCTAATTTTTTGTATTTTTAGTAGAGATGGGGTTTTACCATGTTGGTCAGGCTGCTAACCTCAAGTGATCTGCCTGCCTTGCTCTCCCAAAGTGCTGGGATCACAGGTGTGAGCCATGGCGTCCAGCCCATGTTTAACTTTTTGACAAAATCCCAAACTGTCTGTCAAAGCAGCTGTACAATTTTACATTCCCACCATCAAAGTCTGAGCCTCCAATTTCTCCATTAACTCACTGATGCTTCTTATTATCTGTCATTTTTATTATTCCCATCCTAGCAGGTGTGAAGTGTTAACTCATTGTGGTTCTCATTTTTATTTCCCTGATGACTAATGATGTTGAGAATCCTTGTATATGTGTATTGACCGTTTGTATGTCATCTTTAGAGAAATGTCTGTTCTAATCCTTTGCCTGAATTTAAATTGGGTTCTGTGCCTTTTTTGTTTTTTCCCTGAGTTGTAAGCGTTCTTTATATCCTTTGGATACAAATCCCTTATCATATACACGACTTGCAAATCTCTTCTCCCCATCTGTGGGGTTGTCTTTTCACTGATGGTATCCTTTGTAACACAGTAGTTTTTAATTTTGATGAAGTCAAATTTATCTATTCTTCCTTTTGTTGCTTTTGGTCATGTCTAATAAACTACAGCCTAATCCACTGTCACAAAGATGTACTCTTCTGTTTTCTACTAAGAGTTGTATAGTTTTAGCTCTTACATTTAGATTTTGATCTATTTTTGGTTAATTTTTGTATATGGTATAAGATAGGGATCTAACTATATTCTCTCACATGTGGATAACACTTGTCCAGCACTATTAAAAAAAACTATTATTTTTGTTTGTTTGCTTTTTTTTTTTCTTTTTGAGACGGAGTCTTGCTCTGTCACCCAGGCTGGAGTGCAGTGGCACAATCTCGGCTCACTGCAAGCTCCGCCTCCTGGGTTCATGCCATTCTCCTGCCTCAGCCTCCCGAGTAGCTGGGACTACAGGAGCCTATCGCCACGCCCAGCTAATTTTTTGTATTTTTTTTTTTTTTTAAGTAGAGATGGGGTTTCACCGTGTTAGCCAGGATGGTCTCGACCTCCTGACCTCGTGATCCGCCCACCCCGGCCTCCCAAAGTGCTGGGATTACAGGCGTGAGCCACTGCACCAGGACAAAAAAAACTATTATTTTACCCTTGAGTTGTCTCAGTACCCTCATGAGGAGGAAGCGTTTTGATTGAGTTTGTCTCCCACAAAAATGTAGAAGACTTTTGAAATTCCTTTAAAATCCACAGTAACAAGTTTCTGGTTTCCAGAGTATTGAAAAAAAAGGTGTTCCTTCTCCCCACTAATAGGCTAGATGCTGGGTGTGGTGGCTCACATCTGTGATTCTAGTACTTTGGGAGTCTGAGGAGGGAAAACTCCTTGAAGCCAGGAGTTCAACACCAGCATGACCAACAAAGTGGGACCCCGTCTCTAAAAAGAAATTTTAAAAAGTTAGCCAGGCAGCACATATACACCATGGAATACTATGCAGCCATAAAAAATGATGAGTTCATGGCCTTTGTAGGGATATGGATGAAACTGGAAACCATCATTCTCAGCAAACTATCACAAGGACAAAAAACCAAACACTGCATGTTCTCACTCATAGGTGGGAATTGAACAATGAGAACACATGGACACAGGAAGGGGAACATCACAGTCCGGGGACTGTTGTGGGGTCGGGGGAGGGGGGAGGGATAGCATTAGGAGATATACCTAATGCTAAATGACGAGTTAATGGGTGCAGCACACCAACATGGCACATGTATACATATGTAACAAACCTGCACATTGTGCACATGTACCCTAAAACTTAAAGTATAATAAAAAAGAAAATTAGCCAGGCAGGGTGGTGTACCCTGTACTCCCAGCTTCTTGGGAGGCTGAGGTGGGAGAACTGCTTGAGCCCAGGAGTTTGAGGCTAGAGTGAGCTATGATTGCACCACTGCACTCCAGACTGGGCAATAGAGTGAGATGCCATCTGGAAAACTAATTAATTTATTAATTCATTAATTAAATTTAAACAAAAATTTAAAACCTAATATGTTTGGATTCTTCTTTATTGAATACCTGCAACAGACTATCATTCCACCTAGGAACTTATCACAATCACTGTTGTTCTTTGGCCACTGAAGACCATGAAAAAACTTGCCCTGCCACAGAACGTGTGTTTCAAAGCTTAGCTGAGGCTCCAGAATCACAAGAAATGCCTTTATTATTGAATCACTGGATAAGATTTGGAAAAAGTGGTGCTGTCATTGACACACTATAAGACTGCAAATCTACTATACAATCAATTGATCAAATAAGGATGAGACACTGAAAGATTGGTGAGGCCATTCTACCTTAACCAACACTTCAATTGAGAGAGGGTCAGTTAAGGTGGCAGGTAACTTCTTTCCAGAAAGCCCACTGAAGAAAGTGAATCAAAAGGGTCAATCTGAGTCCGATAAATCATTCTACTTCCTTATAGATCCGAATGCCATGATTCATAACCAATTCTTTTATGTCATGTTAAACTCTCTCTCAACAACTTTACCTCTAATTCTTCGTTGAGAAAGAGCAACTCGTTTCTGGTGAATCACTCTGGAGTAGACTACTTCTAAAATAGCCCCCAGTGATCCTTGCCTTCTGGTAGGTATGTCCTTATGTAACCCCTCACCATGGGTGGCCTAGACCTAATGACTTCCTTCTAAGTAACAAAAGTGATGGGCTATTATTACTTCTGAAAGTAGGTTATAAAAGGCCATGACTTCTATCCTGCTGGCACTCTCTTGCTCCTTCTCACTTTCTCATCTTGATAAAGCCAGCTACTCTATTGTGAGCTGCCCTCTGGAGAAGCTAAGTACTAAGAAACTGTGGCTCTTAGTCCAACAGCCCAGCAGGAACTGAATTCTGCAAACAGCATTGTGAGTAAGCTTGAAAGCAGATCTTGCCCCAGTTACGCCTTGAGATGACCACAGCCTTGGCTGATAGCTTGATTGCAGCCTGTGAGAATCCCTGGGCTGGAGGGTCCAGTCAAGCCATTCCCAGATTCCTGATCTACACAAACTGTGTGAAAATACTTATTCTTCTTGTAATCCACTAACTTCAGGGATGATTTATTACATAGCAATAGATAACAGTACATGATATTACTTGATCCACTGTTTCCTATTCTGTGCCCCAGTTCCTCAGCAAACTGCAAGTGATACCAAATAAACGCTTCCTAAATCTTGGGTTTTCAAATCCTTTCTTGAAACTGTATCTTTCCAACCTCTCATCGCTGTTCAATTACTGGACCATTCTAACCCTACTCGCTCCTACTCAGTGTCAGTGAAAAGTCTCATTTTCACTGCATCATCTGGATGTTCATTGTCTCACCACTAAATTGCACCTTTCTTCTCACAAACTCCTTCAATTTCCTAGTGTTAACCAAAACCAGGTTTCTTCAAAACCATATCAAAGCCTTCTTCAATGGAGAACATTCCTGCTATCATCCCCCGCCCAAGCCAGCATCCTGCTCTGTGTTTCTGCCATTTACTAATCATGGGAAATTGAGTCATTATTTAAGCCCTCAAAACCTCAATATCTTCATTTCTTAAATGGGGATAATATCTAACTCACTGAATTGTTGGAAAACGAGTAAAATGGTGTAGGCAAAAGTGCCTGAGAGTGCTCATCTCTCAGCACATACCCGATTGATAATTGGTTTTTTTCTTTCCTGATATCCATTTCTCATTCATTTATTTAATAGTTTCTTATAGACTATATTATGGACCTGTTTTTTTAGGCAGGTCCTGGTGATACAGAGATAAAGATACTCACCATCTTGAAGATACTCATCATCTGCCAGGGGATACAGCATCTATCACACTTTCATTGCAGTTATTGGTTGGTCCATGATAGATGCTCATATTCTGGGAAAACAAAAACAGGGTACTTCATTACCCTGACAACTCTTTAGTAATTCACGCTACTTACTTATGTCTGCCTCTTTTTTTCATCTTTATTATAATCTACAGAATTCCACAACATTTTTCATCCCTCACGCTCCAACTTTTGGCTTGGAGTCTTTCTTTCCACTCTCGTCTGGCCATTACTCCCTAATACAATCAGCAACCAAGTTAAAATTATTTTAACATAATAATCCTCACAATTCCCAAACAAATCTTCTTATTAGATCCCAAAGATCTAATAACAATCCTACCTTTAGTATTGATTCATATGGCTATCTTCACTCTTCTCCCTTAGACCTCATCATCTTTATTCAGATCTACCTCTTCTTGCACTTGCTGTGCCTTCTCCTAGAACATTTTTCCCTGCCTTATTTCTTGACTAATTCCTAATCATTCTGTCCATCCTTGCTCTCCACCATATGACCCCAGCTAATCACCAAATCAATCATTGTTTCCCTGAAGACACCTGATGCTTCAGGTCATTGTACCATTCATGGTTCCCAGACACAATGCATACCATCCTCCTTCTAAAATTATGTTCAATCATTTGCTCCATGAAGGATGTCTTCTCCCCTCAACCAATATTAATCCATCAGAATCTCAATCATCCTTCAAGGTTCATCAGAGACACCCATGATGTTTTCCTTGTTTTAAATGCTTGTGCTCTTTCTTTTAACTTTCAAGGATGTTTACAACACTTTTTTTTACAGTATTTAAACTACATTCTTGAGGCTTGCGTGGTAATTTTATAGTCACATGTTTATTGTCTAAAGTATATCTCCTAATGTTTGTTGTTGTTGTTGTTGTTGTTGAGACAGAGTCTCACTCTGTTGCCCAAACTGGAGTGCAGTGGAGCCATCTTGGCAAGGGTGACACCTCCCAGGCTCATGAGATTCTCATGCCTCGGCTTCCTGAGTAGCTGGGATTACAGGCGCACACTAATGCGCCCAACTAATTTTTGCATTTTTATTTATTAAGTTTTTTTTCTTTTTTTGAGACAGAATCTCGCTCTATCGCCCAGGCTGAAGTGCAGTGGCATGATCTCGGCTCACTGCAAGCTCCGCCTCCCACGTTCACACCATTCTCCTGCCTCAGCCTCCCAAATAGCTGGGGCTATAGGCGCCTGCCACCACACCTGGCTAATTTTTTGTATTTTTAGTACAGATGGGGTTTTACCGTGTTGGCCAGGCAGGTCTCGAACTCCTGACCCCAAGTGATCCGCCTGCCTCGGCTTCCCCAAGTGCTGG
Organism: Nomascus leucogenys; assembly: GCF_006542625.1. Lineage (NCBI taxonomy): Eukaryota > Metazoa > Chordata > Mammalia > Primates > Hylobatidae > Nomascus > Nomascus leucogenys. The sequence goes on from NC_044394.1 coordinate 54,494,103, forward strand.
AATTACAGATGTGAGCCACTGCACCCGACTGAAAGTACATACCCTAATGTCTGAAAGCCAAAATGATGTCTGTGGCAGCATGAGAATGTTCCTCACAGATCTTCCAGGACAGGAGGATAATAGAACAAGCTCTGGAATCCAGCATCAGGTTTGTGCCAAGGGTATACCTCCCATAAGCTGCTCCTTGCCAATGACTGAATGTATCAAGGCTAACCCATTCTTAGGACACAAAGGCTCTCCTCTGATGGCCAGCTTTGATTTAGGACCCCCCCAAGGGCACTACTGAAGTTCCCTCAGAAGGAGGGGGATATCCATTCAGGGTCACACTTGCTTCTCAGGGTCATACTTGCTTCACACTGTGAAGGCTGTCCAAGTCTATCCCAGTCCCCTCCCCATTTTCCTTCATATGGCATTTTCCCAGATGTTTCCAGCTGTTTCCCCACATGTTTAATCCAGTCTTGGCATCTACTTCCCAGAAGACCTGGAATAACAAAAGTGGTGCCAGGAGTGATCCTCAGAAACAGGCAATGAGTTGAGGATTAGAACTGGCTAACCCACCACCCAGCAGAGGAAGAAGACAGCATCCTAGTTGGAAGGAGAGGCATGGATAATCGCTGGCATGAGGTAGTCCACCATTCCTCTAATAAGGACTAACATTTCCCACTGCAGAAGCCCCTCTCCCATAAAACAACACAGGCCAGTGGCAAATGAAATAATAGCCCCACGCCCCCCACTGCCCTGCCACACACACACAAAGATGTCAGGTCCTAATTTCTATAATCTTTGAATATGTTACATTACATGGCAGAAAGGATCTTGCACATGTAATTAATTAGAATACTGAGGTATGAAGATCATCCTGGATTATCTGGATGGGCTCAAAGCATTCTAAACACTGATGAAAAAAATTGAAGATGACGCAAACAAACGAAAAGACATTCCATGCTCATGGGTTGGCATAATTGATATTGTTAAGATGACCATACTTTCCAAAACAATGTATACATTGAATGAAATTCCTGTCAAAATACTAGTGTCATTCTTAACAGAAATAGAAAGAAAATCCTAAAATCCGTATGCAATCAAAAAATAGCCAGAACAGCCAAAGCAATCCTGCATAAAAAGAACAAAGCTGGAGGCCTTACACTGCCTGACTTCAAAATGTATTACAAAACTATAGTAACCAAAAAAGCTGGTATTGTTACCAAAATAGATACTTAAACCAGTGCAACAGAACCCAGAAATAAATCCATACATTTATAGTCAACTGATCTTTTGATAAAGCCATCAAGAACAGACACTGGAAAAGGACACCCTCTTCAATAAGTGATTCTAGGAAAACTGGATAATCATATACAGAAGAATGAAACTGGATCCCTATCTCTCACCATATACAAAAATCAACTCAAGATGGACTAAAGACTTAAACATAAGACCTGAAATTATAAAACTATTAAAAGCATATTGATCTAGGCAGAGAATTAATGGCTAAGACCACAAAAGCATAGGCAACTAAAACAAAAATAGGCAAATGGAACTACATTAAACTAAACAGCTTCTATACAGCAAAGAAAACAGTCAACAGAGTGAAGAGGCAAACTCTCGGATGGGAGAAAATATTTGTAAACTACTCATTCGACAGGGAAGTAATATCCAGAGTATACAAGGAACTCAAACAACTCAACAGTTAAAAAAAAAAAATCCCATTTAAAAATGAGCAAAGGACATGAATAGACCTTTCTCAAAAGAAGACATACAAATAGCCAACATGTATATGAGAAAATGTTCAACATCACTAATTACCAGAGAAATGCAAATCAAAACCACAGTGAGATATCTTACCACAGTTAGAACGGCTATTACCAAAAGACAAAACATAACAGATACTGATGAGATTACAGAGAAAAGGGAAAAGGGAGCTCTTATACACTGTTAGTGGAAATGTAAGTTAATACAGCCACTATGGAAAACAGTATGAAGATTCTCAAAAAAATTAAAATAGAATTACCATATAACCCAGAAGTCTCACTGTTAAGTATTTATCCAAAGGAAAAGAAATCAATATATCAAAGTGATTACCACACTGCCATATTTGTTACAGCACTATTCACAATAGCAAAGATATGGAATCAACATAACTGTCCATCAATGGATGAATGGGTAAAAACAAAAAAACTGTGGTATATATATACAATGAAATACTATTTAGCAATAAAAAAGGATGAAATAACATCATTTTCAGCAAGATGGGTGGGACTTGAGGTTAATATGCTAAGTGAAATAAGCCAGGCACAGAAGACAAGAATTCCATATTCTAATTCCTATGTGAAAGCTAAAAAAAGAAAAAATGATCATATAGAGGTAGAGAGTGGAATAATAGATAACAGGGACTGGAAAGGGTGTATGTGTAGAAAAGGGAATGAAAAGAGTTGGTTAATGGGTACAAACACAGTTAGATAGAAGAAATACATTCAATCTTTGATAGAAAAGCAGGGTGGCTATAATTAACAACACTGCATTGTACTTTTCAAAATAGCCAGAAGAGGACTTAAAATGTACCCAACACATAAAAATGATAAATCCTTAGGTGATGAATACCCTGAATACCCTGAATTGATCATTACCCATTCTATGCATATAACAATATTTCACATGTACCCCATAAATATGTACAAATATAATGCATCAAAAAGTATTTAAATATTAACAAAAGTTCTTGTAAGAGGAAGGCAGTAGGGTCAGTGTCAGAGAGGAAGTCAGAAGTCAGAGAGAGAGAGAGAGAATTGAGATGCTATGCTGCAGGACTTGAAGGTGGAGGAAGGAGCCATAAGTCAAAAAAGGCAAGTGGCTTCCAGGAGTTAGAAAATTCAAAGAAACAACTTCTCTCCGGCTAGCGTCTTGATTTTAGAACTTCTGACTTTCAGAACTAGAAGATAAAATATTTATATTATTGTATGTCATGAAGCCTGTGGTAATTTGTATATTTTTATTTATTTATTTATTTTTTTGAGACAGAGTCTCACTCTGTCGACAAGCTGGAGTGCAGTGGCGTGATCTCGGCTCACTGCAACCTCCACCTCCCGGGTTCAAGCGATTCTCCTGCCTCAGCCTCCTGTGTAGCTGGGACTAAAGGCATGCGCCACCACGCCCAGCTAAGTTTTGTATTTTTGGTAGAGACAGGGTTTCACCATGTTGGTCAGGTTGGTCTCAATCTCTTGACCTCGTGATCCACCTGCCTCGGCCTCTCAAAGTGGCCTGTGGTAATTTATTACAGCAGCCATGGGAAACTAATACAGTGCCCCACTCAAGAGCTGCCACATCTTCTCTTCTGCCTTCCGGGCTGCTAAATAGGAAAAAATTTCATCATAGCCAGGCTAGGGATATGCTGAGTCTGGTAGGAGCAGAAAGCAATTATATGCCTAAAAGACTACATCCCTAAGAACTGCAGGAGTCAGGGAAGTTCTCCTGTGATTTGAATTTGAGGATACTTGATCAAGGAGACAAAAAAGTAAAGCTGGATAAGCAAGATTTCATTGAATTAGAAGTATTTTATTTAACACAGTTTAATGTTCTAGCAAGGTTTGGAGGGAATGAGACAAACTTGTTGCTACTGTGGCTCTTAGAAGCCTGGAAAAAAACAATGGTCAGCTTTCAGCAATGTAGAAATGCCTGCATTTCCCTAGCTGGTGATAAGAGGAAGAAATGAAGGAGCTAAGGGAATATACTTGCTAAAATGGATAAATGACATGAGTCCAGAAGGTCTGCCAGATGAGCATGTCCCATGGGAAGCCCAGAGAACATAGATAGCTTTCATCGAGGTCGTCAGGAATGCACTGGTGATGAGGGGACAGACTGCCATCACCAAGAAGTTCAAAGGTAGTTTCTTTGCAGGGTAGGGTTGAAGGGAGGTGAGGCAGTCACAGGTCTTAGCTTAGTAGCGTGCATGGGAAGGATGGGACTGTGTAGAGGACTATGTTAGCACATTCCATAACAACACTGAGGGTCTGATCTACAGTTTCAGGAATAGGGCTTCAAAGAAGGTGAGTTCAATCTATTGATAAGAAATGTAGTTAGAAAAAAAAAGGTCTATGTTTCACCCATCCTTTAGTAATTCACCACTGTGTTCACTTCAGTAAAGTTTTCATAACACATCTAAAGCCTCTGTGAGGCTCAGAAATATTTGTGAAACAAAATTCTGGAACCGCAAATAAAAGATTAAATGGTCGCTTTAAATAGAAAATAACATATCTGGAAAATTTTCATGTAACTGTGTGCTTCAATCAGCCTTTCCTTTTCTAAGCATTATGTGTTTAAGTAACAAGCAATAGAAAATACTTTAACTAGGTAGGGCTCAGTGGCTCACACCTGTAATCCCAGCACTTTGGGAGGCCAAGGCAGGCAGATCACCTGAGGTCAGGAGTTCAAGACCAGCCTGGCAAATATGGTGAAACCCCATCTCTACTAAAAACGCCAGAAATTAGCCAGGCATAGTGGCAGTCACCTGTAATCCCAGGTACTCAGGAGGCTGAGACAGGAGAATCACTTGAACCCAGGAAGCAGAGGTTGCAGTGAGCCCAGATGGCGCCATTGCACTCCAACCTAAGCAACAAGAGTGAAACTCCATCTCAAAGAAAAAAAAGAAGAAGAAATATACTTTAATCTTTGGCAATCAAATATTATGTCCTGTAGCCAGATCATAATCAATATATACAAATGTCTTGAAGTTATATAGCGTGTAATCATGTCGGTTTGACATTTCATATCTCATCAGAGAGGATGCCTACCTGCAATGCTCTCGTCAGTACCAGAAGCTGAAAGGTCGGTTACTTCATCTTGTCCAGAGGCCTCATGGTGTAATGGGGAAAAAAAAGAGGGTGTGGGGTTTAGAGTCCTACAAAAAGAGATACGAATGTCAACTCAGCCACTTCCTAGTTTTCTCAACCTGGACATGTTTATTAACTTCTCTCACCTTGGTTTAATCATCTATAAACAGGAAATAGACACAGGCTTCTTACAAACAATATATGAGATAATATCAACTGATACCTGGTCAACAAATGCTAATTCTGTTCCAAACCCCACCCTCTCTCCTTCAGTTTTCTTTCTGGACCCCATGGTATTTTAGCCTTATAATGATAGATTGCAAGGAAATGGACTAGAATAGACCAAAAGATACATAGCCCCATCTTTGAAAGCCACTTCCATTCACAATGGTCAGAAAATCTTGAATTTAAAAAAAAAAAAACAACTGACCTCTTTTACCTAAAGGTTTTTTGTTTTTCCCCACAAGGTCATACATACTGGTTTTTTTTTCTTTTTTAAATTGTAATGTAGTAAGGAACACTTAACACTTACCACATCTACCCTCCTACCAGATTCTTAAGTGTTCAATATAGTAACTGTTGTGCACAAACGCAAGGTTGCACAGCAGATCTCTGGGGCTTATGTATCCTGCATAACTGATTTTATGCCCTTTGATTAGCAACTTCCCATTTTCCCCTCCCTTCAGCCCCTGGCAACCACGATTCTCTTCTTTTGCTTTCCTGACTTTGGCTGGCAGAGACAAATTCTTAGTAATCACCTATAAAACTGCTAAATTTAGATTTCCAAAGGTTTTAAACTACTCAGAGGGCAGTTGGTAGGGCTTTATTCCTGATTCTTGACTGCACTTATATATATCTAACTACTAGCACCTGCCTTGGCCTTCCTCCTTTCAATCTTGTATTAGTCTGTTCTCACGCTGCCATCAAGAAATACCTAGGCTGGGCATGGTGGCTCATGCCTGTAATCCCAGCAGTTTGGGAGGCTGAAGCAGGTAGATCGCCTGAGCTCAGAAGTTTGAGACCAGGGTGAAACACTGTCTCTACAAAAAATACAGAAATTAGTCAGGCGTGGTGGTACACACCTGTGGTTCCAGCTACTCTAGAGGCTGAGGTGGGAGGTTGGCTTGAGCCTGGGAGATGAAGGTTGCAAAGAGCCAAGATCACACCACTGCACTCCAGCCTGGGTGACAGAGCCAGACTCTGTCTCAAAAACAAATAAACAAAAAAGAAATAAGAAAGCAAGAAAGGCCTGAGAGTGAGTAATTTATAAAGAAAAGAGGTTTCATTGGCTCACAATTCTGCAGGCTGTACAGGAAGAATGACAGCATCTGCTTGGTTTCTAGGGAGGCCTCAGGAAACTTACAATCACGGTGGAAGGCAAAGGGGAAGTCAGCACTTCACACGGCCAGAGCAGGAGCAAGAAAGAGAGGGTGGGGGGAGGTGCCACATACTTTTAAACAACCAGATCTCGTGAGAACTTACAACAGAGTACCAAGAGGGGATGATACTACAGCACTCACGAGAATTCCACCCCCATGATCCAGTCACCTCCCACCGGGCCCCACTTCCAACATTGGGGATTACAATTTAACAGGAGATTTGGGCAGGGACACAGATCCAAACCATATGAAATCTGTGATGCTGCTTTCTTACCACCTATATCACTACCTACTCACAGCTATAAATAATAGAGAAAATAGTGCATTCACAATAGCATAGCTCATAGTTTCTATCTGCCTGCCAATGTAATGACAAGCAACCTCAGCAGAAACTCAAAGATAGCAGAATGCAATTCTAATCAGAAAAATGCCCCTAACAGTTCAGTGGCTCACTCCAATCTGTAGCAAGCTCACTCACATAACACTCCACCCAGAGATCTCTGCAGCTGATATGGTTTGGCTCTGTATCCCCACCCAAATCTTACTTTGAATTGTAATAATCCCCATGTGTCAAGGGTGGGACCAGGTGGAGGTAATCAGATCATGGCGGCAGTTTCTCCCATGCTGTTCTCGTGATAATGGGTGAGTCTCAAGAGATCCAATGGTTTTATAAGCATCTGGCATTTCCCCTGCTTGCATTCATCCTTTCCGCTGCCACCCTGTGAAGAGGTGCCTTCCACCATGATTGTAAGTTTCCTGAGGCCTCCGCAGACATGAAGAACTGAGTCAATTAAACCCCTTTTCTTTATAAATTACCCAGTCTTGGGTATTTCTTCATAGCAGTGTGAGAACAGACTAATACAGCAGCTGTTCTCCATCAGCAACATCAGCCTTACTTAGATGGTTAAAAATAAAATGTTGTATTTGGGGTGGGGGTCAGGGTGAATGGGGAAGGTAGTGGCTAGCCCAAGGTATTTTCTTGCTCAAGGAATAATTTTTGAAGATTTACAATTGTTTCTGTTCCTCTTCACTGGTATTTTCACCAGATGGATTTTTTTGCTAAATGCCACAGAGAAAATCATTAGCCAACTTATATCCCTTGGGTAATGGTATTTAATGGTTTTATGCAGAAAAGTTACATTAGTATAAATCAGTGGTCCTCAACAGGTGGCAATCTTTCCCTATCCCAACATTTAGCAACTTCTGGAGACATTTTAGGGGCAGGAAGTTCAGTGGCAACTAGTGGCAAGGGCCAGGGATGCTACTAAATATCCTACAATGCACAAGATAGCCCCCCACAACAAGGAATAATCTGACCCAGAGGTAAATAGTGCAAAGGGAGAGAAACCCCAGTCACTCCATAATTTAGCTGTGAATGCATGTATGCCAAAAGGGGAAGGAGTTATAATGCAATATCAAAACAAAATCACGTTATAGCAAAAAAAGAAGCTAACATGATCTTTGTCATGGAAGAAAACTTGTGACATTGGGATAGGGAGCAAAAAGCCTTTGAAACACAGTAAGGGAACTTGCATTTATAACAGGTCACTAAAACTAATTCAAAAGATAACAGTGCCCTGAGCTTGCCAAGTATGCCATCGTGACTGTAGCCTCATGGATTCATAGGCACGCCTGTAGGAATACAGAAATAGGTTTATTTAATCCTGACTTTCTTTTGAGCACTGGCAACAGACGAGTTCTCTGCGCCAAATCCTGCCCGTAGAAAGCTAATGGGTGTTGCACGCAGTTATCCAAGAACACAAATTGGCTTTGTGGTTTCTTGTGGCATTTGGCTAGCTGAATCAGAGGAAACAACTAGAAGCTGAGGCAGATGGTTCATAGGCAATATGCTATAATGTCTTCTTACAAATATGTAGTCATGTATTAATAGGTAACCTCTTAGGGAACATAGACAAATATATCATTTTTTGCAATTCTCAGTTTCTAATACAGCTCTGTATGTTATTGGTGCTCAATACCACTGGTTTCATATTTGTTAAACTATCTCATACTCTATTCAAACTCATATCCTCATATCTTTGGAATGTGGAAGCAGACACAAACAAGAAGCTTAGCAAGGAGCACTTACTAAATACCAAGTACTGCATCAAGGGCCAGAAACCCAGTGATAAATAAGATGAACACGTCGTCCACCATTTCTGAGCCTATTTCTCCTCTGAGTTTATTGTGGCCCTTTCTATCTAAGTGAGGCTGAAGGCCATTCCTGTAACAGAAGTAAAAGTTGAAATTCTCAACTCCACGCTTCCTCCATGAAGCCCTCCATCAGTAAGTAACATGCTGACAGGTTGGAACAAGAGTTTACAAATATGTACGCTGGTCAGGTAGAAAAGGAGAAATGGTGAAAGAGGAGTAAAGGATAATGGTGTGCTTTCTCAGGTAAAGAAACTATCTTCAACAAGCACCTTTGACAGTAGGGAAGAGAGTGTATAACGTGGTATTGAGTGGAGGCAGAAATATTAACCTGGACCAGAGCTACTGGTGCTAACATGAAAATTCTAGCAATTCTGAGACCAATGGAAAAAAAAATTTTATAACCCGTCTACCAGCCTGTAAGCCTGTTTCCACTTCAGAATTAATTAGTATCAACATTTTACCAGCCAATATGTCTCAAAAAAAAAAAATCAACAGTGTGCTCTGCTTTTTTTCTTGTGCAATAAACCCCTAGGGATTACAGATATATTTATACCACATCTTTCAGGACAGTTGGAAATATGAACCAAAAGTATGTACCTAATGATTGTTTTCATTGTAATGCATTTGTATTATTTTCAATGAATGAAATTTATTAAATGACTATATAAATGTGATATAATATGTCTAGACATAAAACAAGTTCCATAAGCATACATAAAGCAGAAAATTTTGTCAGACTATTATATTCTGACTTAAGCATGGTCATCTTCCACTTGTAAGATTCATATCTCCTATACATAAGCTAAGTGACTCTGTAGAAGATTATCTGGTCAGAAGATGTGACTAGAAATTCATAAATGTTCTATTTCTATTAAACCTGCCTCACTGACACAGCCCACTTTTGTTCTCTCCTATTCTGCAAAACTTCGAAGGCTGGTTTAACATTCCTGTGTTCTCGGCTATATAATTCTGGTCTTTCCACCAAAGCAGTTTTATTTCCTGACAGTCACTACAGCTTATGAAAGCCAGTGCTATTGGGAAAATATTCCAAATGCACAGGTTATGTGGTTGTGGAAAATAGGCATTAATGGAAAAGGGACTGAAACCAACTTCTCTTCCGATTGCTATTTTGGAACTTCTGGTTTTTCTGTGGAGCTCCAAGTCAGTGGTGATTGCAAAACCAAAAAGACCAAACAGAATATTCAAAAAGCAAATGACCAGGAGGAGTTTATTTAGAAAATAGATAAATACAAGTTGTGCTTTATGGGTTTTCATGTTTATGTCAGAAGGAATGGGTAATGTTGGAGAGTCTGAAAGTGATGCTGTGGAATTTCTGTATTTCTCTTTTGTTTCAAATCATTCTCCCTGTATCTGGTACTAAACTCTTCAGAAAGGTTTCACAGCTGTGTCCTTTGGGCACAGGGCATGTTCTGACATGCAGAGGATTATCTTGTGCAGCCTGTGGCCGCCAGCGCCACCTAGCTTCTGTATACATTTCCTCAACTCAACAGTTTTCCAAATTGTTCAATTAAATGAGCCAGTCTTCCATGAGAGCTCAGTATCGGTCTCACAGATTTTGAATGATGAAATTCAGGACGCGAGTTGGAACGGCCAAACTGCTCTGAATGGTTGTCAGGTATAAAGACACGTTCTCTAAGTCTGTGGAACTTTAGGTAGGATTGACAACGTTTCTCAATGCATTCATCGCCTGCCTGTCTTTTATTTGACAAACTTTTGTGTGCCAAGCAGTTAGATAATGTGCATGGAGACCCAGCTTCTGAATTTTAACCACTACGTTTTAAATTAGGAGGGTTTCTAAGAAGAGAGTCTTTGCTAGGCTCACACTCAGGGACTGCTTCCCAATGAAGGAGATCAGAATATGTCACCCCGAAATATGCCGGCATAAGAATTATTTTGAGCTGGGGGCAACTGAGAAAAAGCAGACACAGAAGAGCTCTGCCTTCTGCCTCTGCGGGGCATAAATTTCCCCGCGTGAAGGTGTTAAAAGAAAAATTTTAGACAAATTAGATTTAACAATTTAATTAAGCTCATGAATCAGGCAGCTCCCGGAAGCAAAATAGGTTCCCAGCGACTCTTGGGCTGCCACATGGTCAGATAACATTAATCAACAGGAAATGGCAAGTGAGGTTCAAAAAATAGAAGTGAGGTACAGAAACAGCTGGATTGGTTACAGCTCAGCATCTGCCTTATTTAAACGCAGTTTGGACAGTTGGCTGCCCGTGATTGGCTGAAACTCCGCTGCTGTGATTGGCTGAAACTTGGCTACTGTTACAATAGGTTACAGTCTATATTTCCACAGCCCCTTGAGTTACAGTTCACTGTATATGGAGAAACCTTACCTTTAGGCTAAACGAAGGTGTCCCCCACCCTCCCCTGTTAGAAAGAGGAGAACAACGCTTATCAGGAGATGGAGATAGCACCAAGATGTGCTGTGTAAGCAAACTTTAGTAAATAACTCTTGTTTATTATTGCTTTTCCTCATAAATTTACCTTCCCACCACTCAGCACCCCTAGAAACTCAAACCTTCTTTCTTCTGTCATAGTCACTTCCCCCCAGGTTATCGTCCTTTGCTAAAATGGTATAGATGCCCTCCAGTTTACCTGCTTTTGGGGGGATTTTCACTTCTTTTCTATGAAAACCCTGCCCACATAAGAATATTAACATCACATACAATGTGTACAATCTTCTTCCATTCATCTATCTTTGTCAGTTTAACTTGCAGGCCCACCCTCAGAATATAAGAAAGTAAAGAAAAAGTTTTACCTCCCATACATTTAGAGTCAGTGAATGATTGATTACTAAACAGGAGAAAAGTTAGAAAATCTAGGGAAAATGGCATGAGGTCATTTGCTCTGTCTCAGAATGTCCTTCGTTGTTCTGATGTCACCTTTGAATGGAGTTTATGATTCTTATCTCCTTAAAAGATAACAGGGATCTCATCCAAAGCATCATATGCTTCTATCTTTGGGCTAACTTATGACCATAACGTGAGAAACAGAGGAGCACAGAATCATGGGTCAGGCTCATTCTTTGTAGATGAGACCAATTGCTTGAGGGCATGATTCGGTATACTTTAGAGGCAGTGGGTGTTTGAAATATATTAATGAAATCGACACATAAATAGAGCAGTTGGACAAATAGCCTACTTGGATTGTCTGGAAGGCCTTTTCGTTTAGTTTTATTTTGGAAGCCAGGACAATATGATTACCAACTATTAGTTTAATGATGAAATTTTCCAGATAGTGATGATGATTAGAATGATCAAGGAATTAGAAGCTGTTCAATCCTCATAGGAAGGCTTCAGTGGAATAGACTCCCTGCTGCCTCCTGTAGACTTGGACTTATTTAAGGAAAACCCTACAATGCCTACAGTTTCCAGTTGTAGCAATTGGAAGAAGAAAGAAATAGCACCTACAAGCCTAAAAGTTCTCTTCCTTCCAATGAAAAAGCAGCTTAAACCTGTCCAAAGTCATGTATGTTACCTCGGCAAGTAAAATTTTATCATTCTGTACACTGAGTGAGGTTTCTTCCCCTCCCAAGAGGCTTTAACTATAGAACCTTTAGGATTTGTTTTGTTTTGTTTTGTTTTGTTTTTTTACGAAGGGGGTCTAGCAACAACCTCAAGTTCCAGGACAGTCATTCTTTACTGACAAAGGAAGCAAAGATGAAATCCAATTAAAAACCCATGAAATTTCCATCATGTTTTTTTGAATTGAGTTTGGAGTCTTTGGAATTCTCAAAATAATTCACATGAAGATCTCATATGCCAATGTATTTTCTGACCCCCTTCAAGGTAGCCATATGAGGAATGGCAATGAGTTTTATACCAGCATTTGCTGACAGTAAAATATGATGAAAAACATTTATTTGTAATAATGTAGACCACATTCTAGCTGCCATTTAATGTAACCACACTATATTTCATAAGGTTTCAATTTAGCATAGCTAATCACAGGGCCAGTTCTACTCTGATGTAGACCTTTTGCATTCTGCCTGAGAAAAATCTACTAAAGTGCTGCTTAGGAGAGAGACCCAGCCAAAGTCACATTTGGAATTAAACACGTTAGAGTTTTAAACTTTTTGAAATTTATAAATGATAAAACAAAGATTTTTTTAAAAAAAATTATTGTTAAATATAAACCATTAGCAAAGGGAAATGTTTGTTACTATATGTACTGGGTTAATTGGTGGCCCACAACAAAATATACATCTACCCAGAACCTATAGAGGTGACCATATTTGGGGAAAGGGTCTTTGCAGATGTAATTAGGAATCTCAAGATGAGATCATCCTAGATTAGGGTGGTCCTAAGTGCAAAGACAATATCCTTATAAGAAGAGGAGAAAACACAGACACAGAGAACGAGGCCATTGAAGACCGAAAGAAAGACAGAAATGGTGCTGCCACAAGCCAAAAATCAACTGGAGCCACCAGAAGCTGGAAGATGCAGGGAAGGACCTTCCTCCAGCACCTTTAGAGGAAGCGTGGCCTGCCAACACCTTGATTTCAGACTTCTGGCCTCCAGAACTGTGAGAGAATAGATTTCTTTCCTTTTTTTTCTTCCATTATACTTTAAGTTCTAGGGTACATGTGCAAAACGTGCAGGTTTGTTACATATGTATACATGTGTCATGTTGGTGTGCTGCACCCATTAACTCATCATTTACATTAGGTATATCTCCTAATGCTATCCCTCCCCCCTCCCCCCACCCCATGACAGGCCCCGGTGTATGATGTTCCCCACCTTGTGTCCTTTTAAGCCACCACATTTGTGGTCATTTGTTACAGTTGCCCTGGGAAACTAATACAGTACATTCAAATATCACAACAAAAAAATCAATTAAGAGGAATGAATGGTTAAAAACAAATCCTGGCTGGATGTGGTGGCTCACGCCTGTAATCCCAGCACTTTGGGAGGCTGAGGCAGGTGGATCACGAGGTCAGGAGTTCAGGACCAGCCTGGCCAACATGATGAAACCCTGTCTCTATTAAAAATACAAAAATTAGCCAGGCGTGGTGGCATGCACCTGTAGTCTCAGCTACTTGGGAGGCTGAGGCAGGAGAATTGCTTGAACCTGGGAGGCAGAGGTTGCAGTGAGCCGAGATCGCATCACTGCACTCCAGCCTGGGAGACAGAGCAAGACTCTGTCTCAAAAAAAAAAAAAAAAAAAAAAAATCTTCTCCACTGATCAGCGGAGGAAGCCTTTCCTCACATCCATCCTCCACATCTACGAGCATGGGAAGCTGTAAATGAGAAAGTTTACATCTTTTAAAGCAGTTAAAATTTAGAAGTATAAGAATCAACGAAACTATAGAAAGTACAATTGACTCGCCATTTCCTAAGCATGTCTTTTTTTGTTACACTTCCATAACTTTGCAAATACTGTTCTCTTAGCCTGGGATGCCTTTTTCTACCTAGTAAATCTCTACATACCCTTCGAGATGGGGGACAAGTGCTGTCACCACTTCCACGAAGCTACCTTCTACACACACACACACACAGACACACACACACACACACACACACACTCACACACGAGGCTACCACTTTATTCTGGCTTCTACAACATTTTTTACTCACCTCTAGTACAATACACATTACAATACTTTGTGGTTTTTGGTTTATGGAGCTGTCTCCCCCGCTAGGCTGTGAGGTTTACACGTGCAACACTATGACCTGCTTATTCTCAACCCCTCTATATATGGTCTCCAATCATTCAGTAGTCTAGCCTGAATTTCCTTACCGCATAGTGGCTAGGTTTCAAGGCCTAAGAAGCAGAAGCTGCCAGTTATCCTAAGGCCTAAATGCCAAAGTCCTAGAAAGTCGTTTCTATTTTATGCTACTGTGCAAAGCAAGTTATGAAGGTATTCTAGATGAAGGGGTGGGGAAATAATTTCCTCTTCTTAATCTAAGACCCTGCAGGCATGTACAGAGACGGGAGGAATTGTTGGTGGCCATATTTAGAGACTGACCTACCTCACCTGAATTCTAATCCCAGCTCTGTGTCTTACTATGACCTTAGCCACAGATACATAATCTCTATGCCTTTATATCCTCTCCTATAAAACTAGGATAACACTATCTACTTGAGAAGACTGTTAAAAAGACTAAAGGAGATATTATAATTTACTTAGTGTGGTTCTTTACACATAGTAACCTTCTAACAAATGATAACTATTTTTTCTCTTCTCATAAAGGGAATGTGTTAGAAAACAGGAAGTTAGTAGACTGCTAAAAGGAAATGCCGAGAGAGACTTTCATAGGGAGAAAAAATGAAAGGCAGAAGGACAATAAAGACAACCTTTATCAACGTCAATCAATTTTGACCAATTTTGTTGCTTCTAGGCAACTGTAGAAGAAATACCCAAATCCGGCCGGGCGCGGTGGCTTACGCCTGTAATCCTAGCACTTTGGGAGGCTGAGGCGGGTGGATCACGAGGTCAAGAGTTAGAGACCCGCCTAGCCAACATGGTGAAACCCCGTCTCTACTAAAATACAAAAAATTAGCCAGGTGCGGCGGCGTGCTCCTATAATCCCAGCTACTCAGGAGGCTGAGACAGGAGAATCGCTTGAACCCAGGAGGCGGAGGTTGCAGTGAGCTGAGATCGTGCCATTGCACTCTAGCCTGGGCAACAGTGCGAGACTCCATCTCAAAAAAAAAAAAAAAAGAAAAAGAAAAAGAAATACCCAAATCTGCAAAACGAAGTATTTTGGGTATTCACCAGCAAAGTATATGCATGTCTAGAAAACCTCACAGTTGAATTTCAGGGAATATATCATAGTTTTGCATGATTTTTTTAAAATCATACTTTCCTTTAGAAATAACTGTTTTCTTTTTTTTTTTTTTTTTTTTTTTGAGGCAGTCTTACTTTGGAGTGCAGTGACATGATCTTGGCTTACTGCAGCCTTGACCTCCTAGGCTCAAGCAATCCTCCTGCCTCAGCCTCATGAGTAGCCAGGACTACAGGCCCATGCCACCACACCCAGCTAATGTTTTATATTTTTAATACAGACAGGTTTTTGCCATGTTGACCAGGCTGGTCTCGAACTCCTAACCTCAAATGATCTGCCTGCTTCTACCTCCCAAAGTGCTGTGATTACAGGGGTGAGCCACTGTGCCTGGACTTGTTTCTGACTATTAAAGCAACCCATGGCCATAGAGAAAATTGTAGGTAATATCAAAAAGTAGTAGGAAGAAAATAATTAACATCCATTAATGCTATCACAAAGGGTAGCTACAAAAAATATCTGAACCTGTTTTTTTGCAGTAATTTTGTTGTCAACATATTCAACCATAGCTGATTTTATGACTATACACTGTGTAGTCAGATAGGGCCACACACTCGGAAGAATCCCATTCTTGGTTTAATCCTCTCCTATCACCGTCTTGAAATTCTTAATAATTTTTGGAAAAGAGATTTCAAATTTTTATTTTGCAAAGAGCCCTACAACTATGTAGCCAGAGTCCTGAATGCAGGTGTGTATGTTTCTTGGTATGTATCTGTATATAAAAACATGGAAGCCGGGCACGGTGGCTCACGCCTGTAATCCCAGCACTTTGGGAGGCCGAGGCAGGCAGATCACGAGGTCAAGAGATCGAGACCATCCTGGCTAACATGGTGAAACCCCGTCTCTACTAAAAATACAAAAAAAATTTGGCCAGGCATGGTGGCGGGTGCCTGTAATCCCAGCTACTTGAGAGGCAGAGGCAGGAGAATGGTGTGAACCCGGGAGGCGGAGCTTGCAGTGAGCCAAGATTGTGCCACTGCAATAGTGAGACTCCATCTCAAAAAAAAAAAACCATGGAAGTAGCTATATATGTATACATGCATTAGTACCCCAAGCATATTTAGAATTATATACTTTATTTACATATCTTTATGGTTACCTATATTTTATCTATGAGCATGTCATGTTTTAATTAACTATTCCATTCCTCTTACATTTTCAGGCTATTTACATGGAGAGATGCTTGTCCTCAAAAGTTATCATAAGATGTGCTACAATTTTAAATACAGTGTTCAGAGAAACTTTGCTAATGAGATGACACTTAACTAAAGGAGAAAACTCTCTAGGAATCTGAAGGCAGAATGTTCCAGGTAGAGAAAACAGCAAAAGGAATGACCCTAATATAACAGGTGGTTAGATATATTCGAGTCAAAATACAACTGTGGAAATTGCATTGAGGCGATATCCCCTAATATAATCCACAGGTGCCATATGTCAAGAAGAGTTAATGGATCAGGGATGGAAGAGGATGGGGAAAATAATTGAATAATAAAAATGTGATTAAAGGAAGAAGGAAACTTGCTTGGATTACCCATACGTATACTAACAACTCAGTCTTGTGGACATGAGGTCAAACAACAAAACAATGACAACCAGAGCAAAGGTATCTAGGATACTGGCAAAAGAAGTGAGTCAAGAAATAAAATGTGTGAAGCTAAGCTAAGCAAGAAGATAAGTAAAGACCAGAGGGAACCTGATAGAACTTAGAAATGCTCAAAGGACCAGAGGTCACAAGAGGACCAAAGAACAGGTATAATAGAAGCTCCTGTTAGGAGTTAACCAGAAGATAAGTGATCAGAGTTAGAGAGAGGAAACTCTGGGTTTCTAAAGTGGAACAACTCAAATTGTCAACATGGCCCAAGGTACAGTCATTGAAAGCAGTATAGAGGAGGTCATTGTGATAAAGAGATTATCAAAATTAACAACAAGTGAAAGGAACTCAACAATTGGTAGATGTTTTTTTTTAATTTTTTTTTTTGAGACGGAGTCTCTCTCTGTCGCCCAGGCTGGAGTGCAGGGGCGCGATCTCGGCTCACTGCAAGCTCCGCCTCCCGGGTTCACGCCATTCTCCTGCCTCAGCCTCTCCGAGTAGCTGGGACTACAGGCGCCCGCCACCACGCCCGGCTAATTTTTTGTATTTTTAGTAGAGACAGGGTTTCACCGTGGTCTCGATCTCCTGACCTCGTGATCCGCCCGCCTCGGCCTCCCAAAGTGCTGGGATTACAAGCGTGAGCCACCGCGCCCGGCCAGTAGATGTTATTTTTATTGCGATTATTATAACTCATCACAGCATTCTTAAGGACTACAAGAAATATATAAAACTATATGTAGAACAGAATCAGAGTCTTAGCAAACAAATATTATCTTACAAAAGTAGTACCAACAGAGTTCTGTCTCCAAAACTAGCTTATATCCAAATCTATGGTGTCTGAAAGAACAAAAGAAAAAACAGGATTTCAGACACAGCATTATTAGATCATTCTCACACTGCTATAAAGAAATACCTGAGACTGGGTAATTTATAAAGGAAAGAGTCTGACTCACAGATTCACACATCTGGGGAGGCCTCAGGAAACTCATGGTGGAGGGGAAGCAGGGACATCTTACATGGCGGCAGGTAAGAGAGAGGAGTGTGTGTGAAGGAGAAACTGTCAGACACTTATAAAACCATCAGCTCTCGTGAGAACTCACTCACTATCACAAGAACAGCATGGGGGAACCGCCCCCCATGATCCAATCATCTCCCACCAGGTCCCTCCCTTGACATGTGGGGATTCTGGGGATTACAATATGAGATGAGATTTCGGTGAGGACACAGAGCCAAACCACATCATGCCACTAATTACGTTTTTTCATCTTTACTGATTTATATGGAAGGCGCTTCTCTGTCTTTATCTATTTGTTGCTAGTGTTTTTAATAAGGAAATTTCAGAACTGATGGTGCAAGAAAAAACAATAATTATGAGGTCATCCTGATTTAGAGGATGGAGAGGAAGGAGAAAAGGAAGATTAAGAAGATCTTAGAAGGAAGACGGCTAAACAGCCCTCACACGACTACGATATAGATGCACTAGTAAATCTCAATAGCTAACATAAAGAAAAAGGGACTAGCTTTCCATTCTTTCCCATTTAAACCATTTCTACTTTATTCCATACAAAGTAATCCAGTGAGATAAGTTTGAAACAACTGAGAATGTCTCTTTTCAGAGTCACTCCCTGTACAACATCGCACATAACACATACTCTAACATCTAACACAATATAACACCATTTGGGATGTGCTTGACCAAGTATCTAAAATTGTCATAATAAAGGAATTCAAAACTCCAATTTTTCTTTTTTTCTAATCATTTACATTTTCCATCATTCCCTACAAACTCCAATTTCCCTTCTTGAATTTCATCTTATTCTACCATTTGAAAGTGTTTCAGAATAGAAAGCATAATTAGCAGCTTCGTTTTATTCATCCAACAGTGTTTCTTGCTCTTTACTGAGCCACTGGTTCCCATAGCCTGATTTTGGAGGAGGCAGGATAGCTGAAGGCAGGTTACTTCCCATGCATTCTCTGAATCTGTCCCACAGGCTGTTTAATACGAGTTGAAGGAAGTACATTCCGAGAAGAAAGTTCAGCATAGGATGTGGTACAGGCCTAGGGATAGCCTATACAAATGACACAAGGTCTTAGTGTGGCCGTCAAAACAAGGAAGATGGGAGGCTGGGTGTGACTCAGTGACTAACTCTCCACCTTGGGAAACCATGAGCTCTTGTGAGTAAGCCCTGCCCAAGATAATGAAAGTATAAAAATATATTTACACAATAGTCATTGAAGTTAAGTGTTTTTCATCTTGTTTTCTAGTCTCCTGGCTAAACAGGAAGTTTTTTGCAGGATGCTCCGATATCCTCTGTTCAGAGTAACAACTTTAGCACTTTGCTTTCCTTTTCTCCCACGATACACTTAATGTTTCCGCTCTAGGTCCTGGATTTAGTCACAGATTTCCTGCAGGAAACTAAGGCCCTTTAGCTTTTTTGCAAGAATCAGGCATACTCCACATAAAAGAGTCACAAGGAAACTTTTGTAGATAGATTCATCTTATTTATGTGCCTTGGGGAAAGTCAGAGTGGGTGAGTTAATAAAACTATGCAAAATACAACCAGCACCTCTGTCAATCTCCACAACACTCACTGGAAGTCAGATACTTAAAATAGTTCCTGATCTTAGGGGAAGGATAAATGATTCACTAGGTTCACTGCAAAAGGAAGCTCTTTCTCCAGAGCTTATCTTGGCACCTGAAAATCATTACAAGGGCTAAATGCTATTGGCATATAAAGATGATGATGAAAATAAAATTAAGCCAGTGGGAGCTGGCTATATTGTATTAACATCTAGAGTGATTATATTAACAGTTGCCAATTTTCCTTTAAACTAATATTATATTCACCTGGACATATTTAATTGTAAGTTCTACCCTTCTGATTCAGTAGAGCATGGTGACAGATTGTGTGGACTTGGAGTCAGGGGCCCCTTCATTTCAATCCCAGTTCCAACACATTTATCTACATGATATTTAGGAAATCTGTTTATTGGTTGGGGAGTGGATTTCTCTTTTTCTTCATCTTTAAAATGGGAATAATAAGTGCATTTGGTTGAATCAAAACCTTAGCCATTTTTGTAGATTAAAATCTACATAAATTTCTTGTAAAGATTAAGGAGCTAATACATGTAAACTGCTTGGCACACTGCTAATACCTGTTAAAATTTAACAAAGCAATTATATTTTTATTATTATCATGTTCCATCATTTGTTCTTTTGATCTACAGTTATGGAGTAGAAATAAAATGCAGACCACTTAATAACACTCTGGAATATAAGATACTGGAGGACAGCAGTTTTTATATTGGTTCACTGCTGCGTTCAACCCTGGAAAAATGCCTGGTACACAGCACATACTCAGTAAACATTTGCTATATGAATGGATAAATTAATAACATGAAGATGATTACAACAAGATAGAATTTAGCACCTGTCTTAAAATCTTGAGCTATTTTATCCCATTTCATTTTAGAAAAATGTGCTATTTGTTGAAATAGTAACTTTTCTAATTAGACCAGGTGGGCGGGTACATTTTCAAGATGGTCAGGTACATCTAGTTCTGAAAGCCTTAATCTCTAGAGATTTCAGGTCATCCCAGAAATGTTGGTGGCATCCCAACTGAAGAAACAGCTGAAGTCATAGGAGGGTTCTGCTCTGAATAACAGGAACCAGCTTGGATGTCCACTATTCTTAAAAATTCATGATAGTTTTATACCTGTTCAGAGGTAAGAATGACACATTTACTTTTGACATTTCCCTTCTCAATTTGTCTTCTGCCTCAGTTTCTTTTCCTTGCAATAAACAAGGAAACTATAGAGAAGTTCTAACGTAGAGATATTACTTTTCATTTTCTTTCTTTTTATTTTATTTTATTTTTTATTTTTTTTTATTTTTTTTTGAGACAGAATCTCGCTCTGTCACCCAGGCTGGAGTGCAGTGGCGCCATCTCGGCTCACTGCAAGCTCCGCCTCCCAGGTTCACGCCATTCTCCCGCCTCAGCCTCTCCGAGTAGCTGGGACTACAGGCGCATGCCACCACACCCAGCTAATTTTTTGTATTTTTAGTAGAGATGGGGTTTCACCATAGTCTCAATCTCCTGACCTTGTGATCTGCCCGCCTTGGCCTCCCAAAGTGCTGGGATTACAAGCGTGAGCCACCATGCCCGGCCTTATTTTTGTTTTGTAGAGACAAGCTCAGGATGTTCTTAAACCCATGGACTCAAGCAATCTGCCCACCTTGGCTTCCCAATGTGCTGGGATTACAGACATAAGCCATCACACCCAGCAGATTTCTCTTGATAATTGATAGCAAAAGGTCTTGGGCCGGATCCTTAAAAACTATGTAGTGGCATCGACTGAAGGCTGTAAGAAATATTAAGGAAATGGCTTTTGGCATGAAATGTTATTGGTGTTTTGAGTCTACAACTAAAAGACATTGATAATTTGAAGAAACAAAATTAGCATACTGATCATGGCTTTTTATTTACCAGCCACAGGGTCTTTTTAAAAGAGTATGGACATAATACTGATGCAGGAGTTTTTCTCGACCCCTCCGTTGGACTTGCAACAGAGGTGCCCTGTTTATTTGGCCCACTGCACTCAACTTCTTGCAGGAGGGAGTGCATGAATGAGTGAGTGTTCCAGACAGCTGCTTTGGGTGCTGGCAGGAGCAGGCTCCATGCAGGCCCCATGGCAATGCCAGGGTGGGGGTGCCTGTGACCCTTGAAGCCCCAGAGGGCATGTTACAATCCTCTCTTAGCTCCGCCGTCCATGCACGGCAGTGTTATCAGCTCAGTAGATTCCTTGACTCATTGTGTGGGTCAGCTGCCCTCCACTAGTGAAAACAAACAGCCAGTGTGACAGCCTTTTTTGGGTACCCACACTCGGTGGGTCCCAAGCTCCTGTCTGGCATCCAAGAAGAATTAGGTTGCACGGACACTTGAAGGTTGGTGGAGGTGGAGAATTTTATGTAGTGATGGAAGTGGCTCTCAGCAGAGAGGGATGCTTGGGAGGGGATGGTAGGGATGATAATCTTCCCTGATGTCTGGCTGTCTCTGGTGGGCTCCTCTCCAAAGTTAAGCTGTCTCTCCTTCAAAGTCCAGCCATCCCCCTGAAGTCAAGTCACCTCTCTCTAGTCAAGCTGCTTCTCTCCTCTACTGACTGAGTCTGGGGTCTTTATAGGCACAAGATGGGGATCCTGACAGGCCATAGGTAGTTTTGGAAAAGGCAGTATTTGATTGTTAGAAAGACATTATTCAGAAAGAACCAATTGAGAAAGAGTGAGCAAATAGGGATAGAAATTCTCACTTTTGGGCCACGGGTTTCAGGATTTTCGACTTGAAGGTGGGATTTTGCCAGGGACCTACCTCTGTCTGCCTAGAATTTCTCTGCCTCATGCCTCTATCAATACAATTCTTATTAAAATGTATAAATGGTACAGATAGGCAAGAGTGTAAAGGACAAGCAAGCCAGCTCTGAGCCACACTGCCTGGGTCTCAGTCCTGGGTCCATCACTTACTAGCTGTGAGACACTAGGAAAACTACTTACCCTGTCTGTGCATAACTTTCCAGAGTATTAAGTGATATGCTACCCAGGAAGCACCTTGCACAGTGCCTGGAATGGCAAACACTTAATAAATGTCATCTTTACTGATCCTATGATGTTTAATAAAGATAACATCTGCTTTGGAAGAGATGCTTTTAGAAAGACAGGATCATCAAAACTCTTTCTTCTTTTTGTTTTGTTCCCATTTACATCATTTCCCTTAAAATAGTGTCAGTTCTGAGGTATTTAAATTTTTATTCAGCTAAAAAAAAAAGTTCGACATTGTAGATATGGCATGGTTGGTCATACTCGTGTTTAAAAATAAAAGATCAACAACAACAACAAAAAAAACCTTTTTGATGGTGTCTACTGGAAATCTTGACACTTCGATTCATCTTTTGACCATCTTCCTGTTTCAGTAAGATTCTCATGAGACTCTTGGAAGAATATAGTCGAACACACTCGAGAGTGAACTGTGCACTTACTTGTGTTGTAAGGATGTTGTTTATATTTTAGATCCTGTTTTCTTCCTGGATGAAGTGCCGCTGTTACCAGGTGCTTCTCCCACTGTTATCGTCTCCTCCTCAGGACTCAGCCTGCTGGAAGCAGCTTCCTGCAGCCTCTTTGTGAAACTGGCCACTAAAGAATAGGAGAGAGCCTGTCAAAGGTTATCTCCCACCTGGGTTGCAGTTTCCATGAATATCAAGGTTCATCACAATCTGGTGCAGCAATTTATATGATGTGTCACAGGGCACATAGAAGAGACAGAGTTCTTGCTGGAGGAGAGCTCAGAAGGGGGAAAAAAGATAATGACAGTGGGCAAATGAGATGCTCAAGGGAATTCCTGCAGTCAGATGCTGTAGACACCAGTTAAAATACAATGCCTAACGCTTCTGGGGAAAATAATGAATGCATGACACCCTGTACAATTAATTCTAAATTGCTTTGCACATATCTGATGGTCATGTTGCTCCCAAGAACAACTTTGGTTCAGCTACACAAATAGAATGAACACCTACCTCGAAGAAAAATGTTGTTACCTTCTTAGATAATTAACCTCCAAAACTGAGACAAAATGGACCAATTTTACTGTAAGGATTAAGAGGCAATTCATGAGCTAATCAGAAAGCAAGGATGCTTAATTATGCATCTAAACCTCCTGATTCAGCTATGCCATGCCATAGAGCCAAAAGGAAGATCGATCTCTGTCCAAGTTTACTTCCCAGACTGGGAAGATTAGCAGGAGGGCAGAGGCTCACAGGGGTACAGAAACTGACAATATGGAAGCTCCACTGAAGCCCTGTTACATACTTCAATATCTGCCAAGAAGTAAGCACCATGCCTATAGAATCCACTTACTTAAGGAAATGAATTACTAAGGTTGCATCCTCTGAGTTAGCAGTTATTGACGGTAACGGCAAAGACTTGACTTAGGAATAGGGAAAATATCACTCGTTACACTTCCTCTAAGCCAATCTCAGCTATTTCCTCTTTACTACTCATGGCTTCCTTCCAGGCACAGACAGCCTCAAGTAACATTCCTATAATTCCCAAACCAGCCTGTCCTACCCAAAACCAGTTCACTGATTTCAAGGGCAAATCGCAAATGGTAGTCATAACAGCAAAACGCAAAGCATCAACAGGAATTTCCCCCTTGTTGACAAATTAGGGGAAAAAATGGAGCCAAAGAGGGTGATGTTGAATAAGAGAATATCATTATTATTTCTTAGAAGTACTATTGTGATCAGTTTTTACAGATGTCAGAAAACAGAGATTTGGAAAATACGTAGAACTGCTTTTATTCTGAATCAGTTGTTCTGGAGTCAGGTAAAAATCTTTCCTGAATCCCTAAGACAATCACTTTCCACCACTTGGATAACACTAAGAAGGTTTTAGACCACAAGGGAATTTGGAACACTTCCCACTAAGCTAGAACTAGAATATGTCTAGGGAAAGCCATGTTTCTGATAAAGAGATTTCAGTCCCAAAAGCAAGTGAGAAAAAATTGATTAAATTTTTAAAAATCTGAGCCTCACTACTCAGAAAATATTAATCAAAAAAGAAAAAAAATCACGGTTTATGCTCACAATGGCTATAATACTGAAGCTATACTCCAACATATGCCTAATACATTGTCTAATCCAGTGTTTAACATTCCATATTTAGTGGTTTAGTCATTTGAGTTAGGACCTGCATTCAAAAAAATATTTATTGAATGCCTAACATTTCCCTGCACTATACTAGGCAACGGCTATGCAGAGATGTTTGAAACACAGTGTTTGACCCCGAGTATTTCAAGTTACTACCTAATGAATCATTGTTAAAAGTAAAAATTTTCCTAGAACATTTTGAGCATCAAAATAAACAATGATAGTTATAGATTATAGACCACAAAATAAAATTAAAAATCCATGGGATGAAAGAAATAAAGAAAGAGAGAGAGAGGAATAAAAAAATGGAGGGAGAGAGGGAGGAACGGAGGAAGGAAGGAAAGATGTGAGGGAGGGAGAAAGAGAAGAAAGGAAAGAAAGACAGAGAGAAAAGAGAGAAAGAAGGAAAGAAAGAGAAAGACAGACAGACAGACAGAAAGAAAGAAAGAAAGAAAGAAGGAAAGAAAGAAAAGAAAGAAAGGAAAGAAAGAAAGGAAAGAAAGAAAAGAAAAAAAGAAAGAAGGGAGGGAGGAAGATCCTTGTTAAGAATAGATTTCACACTAGTAAATATGAAAGAATAAAGGAATTTCACTATATTGGCCAGGCTGATCTCAAACTCCTGACCTTGTGATCCACCCGCCTCGGCCTCCCAAAGTGCTGGGATTACAGGTGTGAGCCACCAAAGCGAATTTTAAAATTCCTTTATTCAGCCAGGCACGGTGGCTCATGCCTGTAATCTCAGCAATTTGGGAGGCCAAGGTGGGTGGATCACGAGGTCAGGAGTTCGAGACCAGCCTGGCCAATATGGTGAAACCCCCGTCTCTACTAAAAATACAAAAA
Source organism: Nomascus leucogenys (assembly GCF_006542625.1). Classification (NCBI taxonomy): domain Eukaryota; kingdom Metazoa; phylum Chordata; class Mammalia; order Primates; family Hylobatidae; genus Nomascus; species Nomascus leucogenys. The sequence goes on from NC_044394.1 coordinate 54,519,397, forward strand.
TTAGCCAGGTGTGGTACCAGGTGCCTGTAATACCAGCTACTGGGGAGGCTGAGGCAGGAGAATCTCTTGAACCCGGGAGGCAGAGGTTGCAGTGAGCCAAGATCACGCCAGAGCGAGACTTTGTCTCAAAAAAAAAAACGCTTTGGGCAACCACCATAATAGTAACTGTTATAGAGATGAACTATCAGTGGATGCTAAAACTACTGGTGGAAGTTTGATTTAAAAAATGATACTTACATAAACTCAAAGCATTTTCCCACAAGACACGTATTAAGGACAAAGGGAAAAACAATTTTACAGTGGAGAAACCCTATCATCTTAACCAAAGGGATCAAAATTACCACCAATAATGAGATAAATAGACATCATGTGCGCCCCGTTAGATTGCACTAAGAAAGACAAAACATCACATCTGAGTATTGCCAAAAATGCATAACGTAAATCAAATCATGAGAAAAGTTCACAAATCTACACTGAAATGTCTACAAAATAAATGTCCTGTACTTATCAAAAGTATCAAGGTCATGAACAATAAAGAAACACCAAATAATTGTTTTACAATGAAAGAGAATAAAAAGACATAACAATCAAATATAATATGTGATCATGGACAGGATACCAAATGAGAATTTTTTTTTTTTGCAGTAAAAGACATTATGGACAAATGATAAAATTTGATAAGATCTGTCAACCAGATGAAGCTTCACAAGTGTCTTCTCTGGAAGATCAGATGGTAAATGTTTTCAGAAACTGCAGGCCATGTAGTCTCTATCACAACTATTTAACAATACCACTGTAGGCAGAAAGCAGCCAAGGATGGTCCATGAACAAATGGGCATGGCTGTGTTCCAATAAAACTTTATTTACAAACATAAATGGGAAGGCACATTTGCCAACTGCTGGACTAAATTAATACTAGATCAATATTAATTTCCTAATTTGCTTATTGTACTGCAGTTATGTGAAAGAACATTTGTTCTTAGGAAACATGTACTGAAGCATTTCAGGATAAAAGACATCATATTTGCAACTTACTCCCAAAAATTTCTGAGAAAGAAAAAGAAGACAAGTAATAAACAAGCTAAAATTTGAATATTTGGGGAACCTGGTGAAAGATATATGGAAACTCTCCGTACTGTTTTTACAAATTATCTTTAAGTCTGAGATAATTTCAAAAACAAAGAGTTAAAAGCCAAACATGGTGGTACGTGAGTCCTCTAGTCCCAGCTACTCAGGAGGCTGAGGTGGGAGGAGCCTAGGAGTTCAAGACCAGCCTGAGCAGCATAGGGAGACCCTATCTCTAAAAAACAAATCAATTTAAAGTTGAGAAAATGAATTATGGGAGGAAGCCCAAGTGGAATAATGCCATGTAGATACAGAAGATGACTTGAGAGGTAGGAGTGTAATAGACAGTCAGCAGCAAGACATAAAAATTACAGTTGACAGAGATAAGGGGGATAAAATTTCCTCTAGGGCTGCCTTTTAAAGACCAACTTAAATAAAACTGATTCCCATTTTCTTACAGGCCATAACTTTCAATGATGCCCCAAAAGCACAATTCACATAAATGTTCCTCCTACTGTGCATTGTGTGCAAAATGCATAACTCTGAAGGGAAATTGCTTCTACATTTTCTCCTCCTCAACTCCCACATTGTTGGGGTTGTCTGAGCATTTCAAATGCCACAGAAATACTTTGCAGAGCACAAAGAGCTGCCAAACACCAACAAAAGTTTGTCCAGACATATGCATAAGTAACTGGGATGTGAATTATGAGACTGTGGAAATAAAATCTTTACCTCTCAGACAGTTTCCAAGGCAATGCCTTAGAACTGATATGGACAAGAGGCAGGAGGGTGGGGGTCCCCAGCAAAGGTCCTACACTCAAGCCTAGATACCTGAGGCCCTAAATGGGAACAGGCATTCCAGTTTTTGCACCCAAAAGTTGCCTTTTGGCCAGCCACACACCCCTATCCTGTACCCATATAAACCACAAATCCCCAGCTCTAGGAGCAGAGAGGTGGACAAAGAGAAGAGCAGAAGAGTAGTAGAGAAGGGGAGAAGAGAAGGAATGTCGGGAGGAGTTCGGCTGGGGACGGATGGAGAATCAGGCACTGGACAGCCAAACTCCAGGGAAAGATCATCTTCCCACTCCATCCCCTTCCCAGCTCCCCATCCACCCGCTAAGAACGACCTCCAGCACTCAATAAAACCCCTGCATTCACCATCCTTCGAATCCGTCTGTGACCCAATTTTTCTGGGATGCTGGACAAGAGCTCAGAATACAGAAAGCTGTCACTCTGGCCCTCTGTCCTTGCAAAAAGGCAGAGGGTCCACTGAGCTGGTTAACACTTAAGCTTTAAATGGACGGCAAGGTTAAAAGAGCTCACTATAACACACACCTGCTTGGGCTCCTGCCCCTGTTTGTCTGCGTACTCCCCCTCCCATAAGGGGTTTAAGCAGTGGCAGCTACCGAACAGATGAGCCACACCCCTGTCGCATGTCCTGCGAGGGGGGTCAGGGAACTCTCCCATTTCAGAACTATGATAAAAATTTGGACAGTCATCCTGATATTATACAAATTTGAAAAATTAACCTTCCCTCTGGTAAGGTAACAAGAGAAACCCAAAATATGGGGGTGGGGGGGCTCTGCACCGCAAAGGTTCAATTCTTGCTCATGCTAAGTCCAATGCAGAATTTTTTCCAGGAAAATTCTCTCCAGGACTTCTCCATCTTATGTTGCCATCATTTCCCCATCTCAGCTCCCAAGGCCTCTGCAGCACAGGAGGAAAGAACCCAAGAGTCATGGAGGGATTCGGGGGGCGGAAATGAAAGGAGCAGACATCCCTTCTGCTCACAACCCATTTATCAAAACGGGTCGACAGCTCGAACTTAAATCGCAAGCAAGGCTGAGAAAGGAAGGCAAGGAAGCCCTGATATTTTGTGAACACTAAATATCTCTGCCACCAAATCTCTTCTGGTTTTTGTTTAGTAAAAACCCATAAACTTTTATCAAGATTGTCATTTAATAGAGAATGGAATTGGATACATACTAAGACTCCCCCATACACATGTACTGTGTTTAATAGGACAAACTGACCTACATGTGACCAATAGGATCTTAAACTACTGTAGCAATCCATCCTTTCCCCTACCCCCAACTTCAAGTCATGAAATAGAAACCAATTGAAAAGTATTTCCTTGGCATTTGGTCTCAAATGATCCTTAGCCACACGACTAAGTTTTAGGGCATTCAGGTCTCTGTTCTAAACCTAAGGTAAACCCTATAAATGTCACAATGCATTTTGGCATTAAATCTCCAGCCTTTGAGAAGGTTCATGTGACATTTTGTTTGTGACAGAAGTGATTCCAAGGGTTGATTTTGTTGGTTGGTTTGTTGTTTCAATTGCAACAGAGTCTGAAAAACCACCCGGCAACAAGTAAACAGAATACCGCTGTCCCCGTAATAATACTGCAAGAGAAAAACATCTCAGGGAGAAAGAAGTCAGTAAATTTCTGACATTCCAAGGTGTGAGAGGAAGCAATCTGACGTCTGAAAGCCGGAAAAAAAACAGTTCCTTGGCCCATGCTGTTCATACACACCAAGGTCACCTAGAAAGTTATCAGAAATCAAAAATAAATAAAATTAAAAGTCTATTTTAAATGATCTCCTGTATCCAAAAGCTGCAAACAAGCACGTGAAGATTTCAACATTTTATCTCTCTTGTTTGAAAGTCCTCATTAATACTGTATTATGCTGAGGCGTTGCTGAACTCAGGTAAACACTAGAATTACAGAATGATTTCCTAACAAACACATTGCTTGCTATATATAATGAAGACCATAAGAGAAAAATCCTGGGAATGTTGTTAACTCAAAGGTGCAAAAATGAGGAAATGTCATTACTCAAGAATAATTAGATTAACTGAAAAGACAACTCTTAATAGAACTAATATCATACTAAAGCAAAGGAAGTAAAGCAAGCTTTGTCTTGAAAGTCAAATGGTCTCCTTTTATGTATGTTCATTTCTAGGGGAAAGGGTGATTTTAAGCTGCCGAATCAGTGTAAATAAAAGTCCCACTTATGGCCGGGCACAGTGGCTCACGCCTGTAATCCCAGCACTTTGGCAGGCCAAGGCAGGCAGATCACGAGGTCAGGAGTTCAAGACCAGCCTGGCCAACGTGATGAAACCCCATCTCTACTAAAAATAAAAAACTTAGGGCCCGGTGTGGTCGCACGTGCCTGTAATTCAAGGGATTCGGGAGGCTCAGGCATGAGAATTGCTTGAACCCGGGTGGCAGGGTTGTAGTGAGCCGAGATTGCGCCAGTGCACTCCAGCCTGGGCAACAGAGAGAGACTGTCTCAAAAAAAAAAAAAAAAAAATCCCACTTACATTTAAATTTGAAGAGTCCCAGTGCAGGTGCTCATGTGCACACATGCACACACATATACACACACATAAACTGTATATTAACTGGAATATATTTTTAATATATATTTAGTGTGGCAGATGGTAAAGATTGTTGTATGAAACAACCGAAGAGGAGAGATAATAGAAAAAAGTAGAAAAAATTCAGAAACACTAATAGCATGAAATGATGGAGAGTGTCCTAGCATATCTTCTCTGTACCTTGTTTCTGTCATTTGTTATTTCCGTAATCTAAGAAAAATCATACTTTATTTCTCCAAGCCCCTGGTTGATCTTCTGCAACATGGGAATGGTAGCATGGATTCTGGAGGATACATGGAAGGATGAAATAACAAAATATGTGTATATGACTGGAGTTGATCAAGCACTTTCTCACCGTTCTTCCCTCAAGGATATCACTAATATGATTGTGACTCTGAAAAATTTCTAACCACTCACAGATGTGTTAAACAATAGATTGAAACCAAGTAACAACTAAGTAATACACAAATAATTAAATGAAGAGTCATTGGCTGGCAAAGATACAAAGAAAGTGTAAGAAAAACAACATGCTAGGAAGGCTGTATTGTGTTTAATAGGACAAACTGACCTACATGTAACCAATAGGATCTTAAACTACTGTAACAATCCATCTTTTCCCCTGCCCCCAACTTCAAGTCACGAAATAGAAACCAATTGAAAAGTATTTCCTTGGCATTTGGTCTCAAATGATCCTTAGAAAATCTACAAATGTGGACATCTATAGGCTCATGATTTTGAAAAGTTATTTGACTCAAAACTTTGGCGTTTGCTTTCCTCATGTATAAAGTGATAGGCCAGGCACAGTGGCTCACACCTGTAATCCCAGCACTTTGGGAGGCCGAGGCGGGCGGATCATGAGGCCGGGAGTTTGAGACCAGCCTGGCCAACATGGTGAAACCCTGTCTCACTAAAAAGTACAAAAATTAGCCAGGCGTGGCAGCGTGTGCCTGTAATCCCAGCTACTCGGGAGGCTGAGGCAGGAGAATTGCTTGAACCCGGGAGGCAGAGGTTGCAGTGAGCCGAGAACTTGCCACTTCACTCCAGCTTGGGTGATAGAGCAAGAACTCCATCTCAGAAAATAAAATAAAATAAAATAATAAAATAAAATAAAATAAAATGTGATAATGATTATTGTAAAAATAAGGCATTATAGAGAGACAGCCCCTAGCACAGTGCCTAGCAGAAGGATTGCCCTTGACTTCATCCTTTCGCTCACTTCATACATTAAGTTCACGAGTAATTCCTATGACCTGTAACTTCAACATGCACCACACCACCCATTTCTTCTCATCTTTACTCTTGTCACTTTAGTCTCTCCTCCTTTCAACTTATTATTCATGTAGTGTATTAGGGTTCTCCAGAGAAACAGAGCAAACAGCATGTGTGTGACAGAAAGAGATTTATTTTAAGAAATTGGCTCATATGATTGTGGAGGCTGGCAAGGTGAAAACCTGTAGGGTAAGGTAGCAACCTTGAGATCCAGGGAAGCTGATGTTTTAGCTCAAGTCCAAAGACAGTCTGCAGGAAGAATTTCTTCTTCCAGAGGCGACACCAACCTTTTTTCTCTTAAGGCTTTCAAGTGATTTGATGAGGCTCACCTGCATTTTCAAGAGTAATCTGCATTTCTCAAAGTGATTTTTAAAGAATAACTTCTATTTTAGATTCAGGAGGTACATGGGCAGGTTTGTTACCTAGGTGTACTGCGTGATGCTGAGATTTGAGATATGAATGATCTCGTCACCCAGGTAGTGAGCATAGCAACCAACAGTTTTTCCACCCTTGTTCCTTTCCTTTCCTCCCCACTCTAGTAGTTTCCAGGGTCTATTGCTGCCATCTTTATGTCCATAATTACCCAGTGTTTAGCTCTTACTTATAAATGAGAACATGCAGTATTTGGTTTTCTGTTCCTGCATTAATTTACTTAGGATAATGGCCTCCAGCTCCATCCATGTTGCTGCAAAGAACATGATTTTGTTCTTTTCTATGGCTGCCTAGTATTGCATGACATATACCCCATTTTTTATATCTACCACCTTATCATTTTCCAGTCCACCATGGATGGGCACCTAGGTTGAGTTCATGCCTTTGCTATTGTGAATAGTGCTGTGATTAACATAACAGTGCATGTGTCTTTTTGGTAGAACAATTTATTTTCTTTTGGATATATAGCCAGGAATGGAATGGCTGGGTCAAATGGTAATTCTGTTTTAAGCTCTTTGAGAAATCTTCAAACAGCTTTCCGCAGTGGCTGAGCCAATTTACATTCCCACCAACAGTGTATAAGCATTCTCTCTTCTTCATAGCCTCACCAGCATCTGTTGTTTTTTAGCGTTTTTAATAATAGTGATCCTGACTGGTGTGAGATGGTATTTCACTGTGGTTTTGATTTGCATTTTTCTAATGATTAGTGATGTTGAGCATTTTTTCATGTTTGTTGGCCACTTGTATGTCTTCTTTTAAGAAGTGTCTGTTCGTGTCCTCAAAAGTGTATTGATTTACACAGAATCTCATCTAGAAAATATCTTCACAGCAACAACTAGACTAGTATTTGACTGAGCACCTGGCTACCATTGTGTAGCCAAGTTGACACATAAAATTAACCATCATACATACAACCACCAAACTCATTCTTTCCTCTGGGCATTAGAGCCACTGTTCCCTCTGTTTGGAAAACTCTTCCTTACATGCTTCATCACTCTCACATGCTTCATCACTCAGATCCCATCACAAATGTCACCTCTACAGAGAGACCTTCCCTGCCCAACCTATGTATTGCATTTTCCTTACCACCTTCCTCACCACAACATGATCTCTTACGTCTCCCAATTTTATTTTATTTATATGCTTATTACTACCTACAGTCATCTCATTTCTGCATTCTCCCATTTGTTATGTTTCCCCATTGGCTACAGGATAATTAGCTCTGCATGTGCAAGGATCTTATCTGCTTCCCACTCTGTCTTCAGTATATAGAACCCTGTCTGACACATAATAGGCACTCACTAAGTATTTGATGAATGAATCAATCAACCAAGCAAGCCTAAGTACTCAAATACTATTTGACTACTATTTTTATTAATAATTAATTTATATAGTTTATTATCCCTATTATTATTATTTGTACTCTGGGCTTTAAAAATCATACCCATCCTGCCAGGTGTGGTGGCTCACACCTGTGATCCCAGCACTTTGGGAAGCTGAGGCGGGCGGATCACCTGAGGTCAGGAGTTCAAGACCAACCTGGCCAACATGATGAAACCCCGTCTCTAGTAAAAATACAAAATTAGCCGGGCGTGGTGGCACATGCCTGTAATCCCAGCTGTTCGGGAGGCTGAGGCAAGAGAATCACTTGAACCCAGGAGGTGGAGGTTGCAGTGAGCCAAGATCGGGCCATTGCACTCCAGCCTGAGCAACAAGAGCAAAACTCCAACTAAAAAAACAAAAACAAAAACAAAAAGCATACCCATCCCATATCTGGATTATATTTTAATAACATATGCTGAATTTATCCTTAATCCCACTATAGTGATGATTTCAAATAAGTTTGTGAAATTTAAATTTTATTATATGAGAAGCAGGAGATAGATTATTAAGAAAATTGAAACAAGAGTTATAAAGCTTAATATTTCATACATTAGCTCATCTGATTATGGATATAAAGAATAGAGCCCTAAAATAGACCATGCCTACACACACAAAATGACTTAGAAATGATTCAATAATTCTGTATAATTCAGGCTGAAATAACCAAGATTTTAGATATCCGGGTAAGTAAAGTAACAGGGAGCTCCTATTTCTTGGATTAGCTTGTTGGCTGGTTGTATTTCCTCCATTACTTTGTGCATGCAGACCTAACTGAGGAGTGTTTCAAAATTTACACTTGGCAGAGAAAAGGAGCTTCCCTGAAAATTTACTTTCTTTGCAAAGGATGATAGTTATGACTTCATTATTTTTGGAGAGAATGAAAAGATGTAGGTAGATGTTGGACGGTGAAAACAAGTAAACCTCTTACTGAGACATCTTTTCATATTTCATTCTATCTATACAATATAAAACTAAAGTTTTCGACATGCTAATGCATATGGTGGTTGTTGCAGAAACAGATCTTTTTTTAATGACTGAGCCTAGATTTTGTTAACACAAAAGCATACGTAGAAATAATAAAGTCCCAAGGAGGTCTCTTCTACAAGGAAGAAGCCCTTCTTTCCCGAGAATCTCCTGGATGCCTCAGCTTCGTCTTTTCTCTCTGTTTTACCTGAGACCTTCACACGAGCATCTACATTCAATCTTTTTAGTTTTTCATCTTTGAGGAGAGTTGCATTTTGCCATGAGGCTAATTATTCTTTCAAAAAATGTATAACTTGGTGAAAATACAGGAACAGAAATTACCTACTTTCTTTTTCAAAAAAAAAACAAGATGCTAAAGCAGGAAAGAGATGGGCACTCCCTTGATACCCATAGGACATCCTGAGAACCACTCCCCTGTAGAGCATTTATTAGTATTAACTGAAAGCAAGACAGTAAAAGAGACCTTCTCATCCCTGTTGTTCTCTTCTTTAGAGGAACTAAATCAGTATCCAGTTCATTTTGAAGATAAGAGGGAGAAAGGAAACTAACACCCTGCCCCTCATTTATGACAAGCCTAGTCCTGAGCTCCAGACCCCTAAGCCCACTCGCTATTGAACAACACTGTGAAATAGGGATTATTATCCCGATTTACAGACCTGGGCAACTGATTTGACCTCTTTGAGTCTCAGCCAATGTGAGACAGAAGTGAGGACTAAGTTAGTCTGTCCAGCTCCAAAGCCTGCCTAGAAGCAAGCCTCATATCCAGTGACAGAAAAGGCCATCCAATGCAAAAAGCAGAAACCATAAAGGAAAAGATATGAATAGGCCTAGCCACTTAAAAACAAAGGAAAAAAAAAACATTGTATGGCAGCAAAAAGGCAACTGACAAACTGGGAAGATATTTGCATATATAAGAGAAAAATAATTAATACCCAATAGGAAAGTGATTCTTATAAATCAATTAGTAAAAGATAACCTCACAGGAAAAAACAATGGGAAAGGATTAAACAATTCATTAGAGACAGATTTAAATAGCTCAGAAATATACACAAAGATATTCAAGTTACCCAGTAACAAATAGGACAGCCAAAGTAACAAAGATTAAGAAGACAGGCAAACAAAACCCTCTGTTGACAAGAGTTTGAGAAAATGGAAATTTATATACACCGTTGTAGAAACTGTAAATTGGTACTGTCTTCCTGGAGAAATGGGTGTCTATCGTTGATAATAATGTACTGTGTACTTGAAAAACTGCTAAGGATGTAGATGTTAAATGTTGTCACAACAAAAGTAAGTATATTGTGGTAATGGAAATGTTAACTAGCTTCATTTAACCACTTCACGATGTATGCATATATCAAAACATCATGTCGCATACCATAAATATATATAATTTTCATTCATCAGCTATAACTTAATTCTAAAAATTTAATTACTTGAGTCAGTAATTACACATTTAGAATTTAATCTGAATGATAATGATAGAAAAGTTCACTCATAAATGTAGGAGGAAATTAGTGGCACTAATATTGATAATACCTCTCCAAAAATGCTATCAATAGGCAACTGGTTGAATTATAATAGCCCAAAAAATGAATTCCAGTATTGAAAAAGATACTGCATGCTCATATATTTTTCTATTTTTATATATTTCTATCTCATTTGAAATATATATGTATACATACATATATATTCATTTCAGAATCAGAAAAAACAAACTGTAATTTTCGAGATCTTTAATATACCTAGCACTTTACAAAATTTGCAAAGCAATTTCTCATATTTTATTTCATAGTACAAACTAAGTTTTCTGTCCAATGATGTTATAGTGTGATATGATTTCATGCTAAAAGCAATACTTTCTAATTTTGCCTGTGAATTTCTTTTAATTATTTCAAATATTTAAAAGTAGGCAGGCTGCCCAGGTGTTTGGGTTCAGCAACCATCATCAAAAGGAGAGGGAAAATGTGGTTTTCTTTCATTGCATTTCCCTTGAGCATCTTCAAGACCCTTTGAAAGAACAGCTGCCTATCCCAGGCAACCTCTCTGCTTAGTCTACACGGAAGAGATGAAATTCACTCCTAAAGAGCGGGTGTTTTCAGGACCCAGTGAATTGGAACTTTCAGCGTCTTCTGCAAGCTCCGTTGGGCCGGCCTTTCATGTGAACAGGAAGGAAATGACTGACAACTTTCTCGTCTTTATGGAAGGCGGACTTTATTTCCAGCTCTCAGGTCAAAAGGCGGCGGAAAGAAAACAAAACCACTAAGAGATAAAGGCTAAAAATAATGTCCTGTGGGGTGAATCAACTCAGTTTGGTACCCTGAAGACAGCAACAAGGCAAGGATGTGCGTAGGGCTAAATCTGCGTCATCCTTCACAGGTGGTCGTGACCAGAATCAAAATGCCTGGGCAAGAGAGGAAGAAGTTCTGCAAGCAGGTGTGCTGGAGGGAAGGCGTGGGGAGGGGAGAGGAAGAAGCCATTGAGTCGATCCTGGGCTTGAAGCCCACACACTTTCCCAGCAGTTCACCTCCGGGAGAGCCCAAAGGCTGGACATGGGCTCGGAAGGAGCTAAAATTTGATTTGGGGTTTTGTGGTTTGGGTGATGCACTTTCAGTTTAAAATATAAATAGATGTGTTTATGCAGTTGGGCTTTCTTTCTCTTTGCTTTTAATTGTCACTTTAGAAGAAATAAGTCTATGATTCACAGGCTAGTGCCAAAAAAAAAAAAGGGAGTTCTCATTGGGTGATTTCCTACTTTATAGGAAGCAATGGGGGAATGGGTTTAAAAGTCACACGAAAGACATTCGCTATGGACTTTGATGATGAGTGTAAGAATGATTCATTTTATTTATATAGCACTTTAATTGTGTTTTTAGTCACATTCTAATTTGGACGTACAACTATTCTAGGAGATAGATAAGGTGATTATTATTCATCATATTTTACAAGTTAGAAAACAGAGGGTCAGATAAGTTAAAGATTGCATGTTCCCTTATAGATTGAGCTGTAATACACACACACACACACACATACACACACACACACACGAGGCAGAATCATTACCATTATTTCCCTAACTGCACCACTGGGCAAACCTCCAAAGGGGAAAACTGGTATTAGATGCTGCTAAGGAGAATAGTGCAAAAAAAAAAAAAACCACTGAGTACAAGAAGTATGAGAAGGATTCTAGCCTACATGGATTTAAAACAAACTAGATCCCAACGGGATTTGAGCAGTGCTACCTTACAAGGTCTTTCCAACTGGCTGCTAAATATTTCCATTAGAATGTGCCACTAGTCCTAGATACCATGTCTATATGTACTAAACAAAACTGATCATCTTTCTTTATCCTCTTCCTTCCTTCCATTTCTGTGTTAATGATGTCACTGTTTTTCCAGGCTCCCAGACTCCAATGAGTTTTCCCCTGTATCCACCTTCTATGCCTTATACATTCAATCAGTCCTCTTGCTTCAGCCACTGAAATGACTCTTACATGTTTTCTCTCTTATATCCTAATACGATCTAGGATTCCTCCCACCTAGACAAATGCAATAATTTGTTCTCTCTTCTCACTGCCTGCAGGTCTAATACAGCAGCTCCAATTCATCTCATGATCTATTCCAGCCAATCTTGCCTTAAATGTGACCTGATTATAACACTGTGCTGCTCAACACCCTTCACTTGCCATAGAACAAAGTCTAAATTTGTTGGCCATGACATTTGAGATCATTCATACAATGGTCTCCAATTGTACATTTACAAAGACCCCCAATTTAAACAACACTGTAAGAGCACTTTCCCCAAATATTTCCTCTTACCTCAATATCTGCCTGCTTAAGATTACTTTACCCTAAATATGCCCTCTTATGTCAATATCTGCCTACTCAAATTCCTACGTCTCCCTTCTTTGTCTCCAGAAATACATCCTCCAAGGTCCAGTTCAGATGTCCTCTACTTGATGGAGCCCTTTCCAATTCTCTGAGTCATTAGACACCCCATTCTTTCCTTCTGCTCCCACCAGACTTGGCATCTCCCTTGCATCATCTGTCACATTTGGCCTCTTAATAAAATTGTTGTGTTTGTTTCCTAATAAATTGCAACCTCTCTCAAGGGAGATCATATTCTATACTTTACATCCTGGAAAGTGCTTGACATAACCTTTTGCTCATAGAAAATACCTAATATATATCAGCTGTAATAAATTAGAAGGACTAACCAAAGCTTGTAGCATAACTTCCACATTATGAAAGCATGCAATAATAACTCCAAGCTACTTGCAATTCCCCAGACATTTACAGTGAAAGCAATAGCTATTATTTACTGAGCATTTATTATATGCTAAGGATATCCTATGCATCTTCTAGCTCACAACAACCCTGTGAAATTCATCATATTCACATTTTACATACAAGGAAACAGAGGATTAATAACCCCTACAAAGCTACACAGATGGGAGGCAAAGGACAGAGAATCAAGGTTATCTAATTCCGGAATGTGCTCCTCACCACCATGCTATCGCCACAACTAATGTCATGGATGTGTTTTCACAGGTATCCTGGACAGTATAACCAGTTTCCCTGAAGAGGTAATACTTTTTCACCAAGGCATACACATCCTCTTGCCCAGCCTCCCCTTGAGAACAGCTGGATAAAGTCATGATGGGTATAAACCATGGCTCAACACCAAGCTGTGAGCTAAAAGAAGGAAGAGAATCTAGAGCCCAAGAATAGAACGGGGGTCACCAAAGCAAGGCCAAGACAGCAGCAGACCCAGTAGCTGGTAGGAATTGAATCCAACGACAGTGAAGCTGCAAACCTGACTTGGAACAGACAGGAGCAGACATATGGACAAGTGCAAGGTCTGAAGAGGCCAGCAGTAGACAGGAACAAAACAAAAAGCTGACCTGCAAGGGGTCCAGAACACAGACATGAAGAATGGGCAAGGAGTCAAATTCAAGCAGCCCCAAGGCCGCAGCCCCAAGCCCACAGCTCCAGATGTGCTGATGTTTCTGGGAAGGCAGACACAATCTCAAAAATTATCTGACTTGGGATTTTTAGGTACAGTTAAATGGAAAGTCCTGCCTAGAGAAGAGAATGGTGTTTGGGGGGAAAGTAATTCAGAAACTTCCGATAATTTATTTTTATGTCCCCAAAAGGGCATACCACAATTGAAAGTGCACAGTAAACACTCCATAAACATTTGTCGATTACCTAATAGAGATGGAAGTTTGTTTGGTTTTCTCTTGTAAACACAAAGTAAATCATACCCAGTCAAGTGCCCCTTGCTTAAACTAGCACAATAAATCAAAAGTACCCTAAAGAGGCCAATTCTTTTGCAGAGTGCAGAGTTGAGTCCTGCGGGAGAAGACTGCTCTATTTCCTAAGCCTGAGTAACTGGAAATGCCATACATCGCTGCCAGGGAATAAGCAAAGATCCCCTGCCTACTTAAGAGCAGTACAAGCATTCTCCAAGATGTTATGAGTTCAAGCAGCATTTGGGAAGCTAGCTTGAATCAAAACTAGACTCTTCCAGAAAGACCCATTCCATAACAACACTTCAAAAACTCATCTTTCCCAGATAAGAAAATTCACTATACGTCATCATCAAATTTCCCAAAAAATCCAAGTTATCTCTGTTATAAGGGTCAAAATTCAAGGCCACTCATTCACTCCAAACAGAACTTTTTCAGATGTCTGAAATTCCCAGATGAGTTAGACCAGACAAGATAAACTCTGCCCTTAGAGATTGCAGGAGAGGGGGGTTTATCTTCAGCAATTTTCCCTTGTAATCTTTGCTCTCAGATAACCTGAACTGAATTCATTATTCTATTTCAAATAGTATCAGTAACCAAAGTCAACAGAGAAAATATTATTTTTATTGTTTATGAAATCCTTAATATTTATTGTATGTTATTGAAGGCTTAAACAAAATATCCTTCTTCATGGGTTACTCTATAATAATAATACCACCTGTAATAGCTTCCATTCAATCCTAAATAAATTCTCCCTTCCTGCTAAACAGGAATATAAAACTTTAAAACCCATGAACAAAATTAACATTTTTAACTAGATCATTTTAACTAGCCAGTTCTCTATTTATCGTGGATGTTGTGATCTAATCATTATTTCCCATAATAGGTTTTGCTTCTTTAATGGTTTTAGTAGGCAAATCAGCCCCTTTTATGGGAGCTGGGATGATACACACATCCCATAACCGGTATCACCCCTGTCTCAGTCACAAAACAAAAAGGCAACACAGTCATTTAAATCATAAATGAATACTCACACTTACGCTAGGAAGAATATGTCCTAAGCTTTACCATAAGCTAATGGCCAAACTGTTAACTCCACATAGACGTCTCTATGAATCTACTGAAAAGTAATGAAAGTGTGAATATAGGAGAGGGTTCTCACTGAAGTCTAAAACATAGCTTAAAAATTATTTTTCCTTTACCCTTACAGAAAGGAGAGGAAAATCAGAAAAATATTAACATAACCTAACTGTCTTATGGAATAAATGCAAGTGTCCCCTGATGGGAACATAGTTCCCTCAACACTGTAGTTAAGACATTTTCCTCTAACGCTAAGTAGAAGCAACAACACGGGTCTTAAGCACTTACCCATGAAAAGGCAGAGCCAAAAACTGTGTTCGACCGTCCAAACTCTGCTGGCCAGCCAACCTTAGACATTCGTGGAATATCACTTCTCCTTCACCTGACTGGGCAGAAAATAACTGACATTAAACACCTGGAACCCACATTGTTCTTATCAGGCAGGCAGCATCAGACAAACCTAACTGTCTATTTACAGGAGAATGACCACATATATAGAGTACATCCTACTATAAAATGCAATCTGCAGTTTAAAATTAAAAGTGGTTCTGCGTATACTTATACAGAAAGAGCCTCAAGAGATACTTGACATGTTACAAGCACGTTTATGTTTGGGTGTGCAGTGGGATACCATTTACAGAAAGCCCAAATCACAAAAGAGCATAGCTCATCTAGAAGGATAAGTCAATCCAGCAAGAGTGCCAGGATTGAGGTTCAGCCATCAACAAGGGCTTTGGGTTTATTTGTATATTTTCACAATGAGAAATACTGATGTATCTTTCATGTAAATGCCTTCTGCTCTTCTCTCCTTCCTCCAGCAAGGGCTTCTGGCCAGTCATGGTCATCATGTTTAGTTGCAAGAAGGGCAGCTTCTCATGCAGCAAGCAGCCATGATGGGCCACGTGGCTTACTATGTAGGATATATCACCTGTGTCCATCTTCTTGGGAGATTTCTCCTAGCACTTAGCTCTGGCTTCTTGAAAGCTACTCTTTTTTTTTTTTTTTTTTTTTTTTTGAGGTGGAGTCTCACTCTTGTCACCCAGGCTGGAGTGCAGTGGCATGATCTCGGCTCACTGCAAGCTCCACCCACCGGGTTTACGCCATTCTCCTGCCTCAACCTCCTGAGTAGCTGGGACTACAGGCAGCCACCACCACGCCCGGCTTTTTTTTTTTTTTTTTTTTTGTATTTTTAGTAGAGACGGGATTTTACCGTGATAGCCAGGATGGTCTCAATCTCCTGACCTTGTGATCTGCTCCCCTTGGCCTGCCAAAGTGCTGGGATTACAGGCGTGAGCCACCGCGCCTGGCCCTTGAAAGCTACTCTTAAACTTTTTAGCTAAATGACTCTAAGTTTTATCTTTTTGACCCATTGCCTTTCAACTTCTTAGAAAATGCTCCATTTCAATCAAATAAGGTAGTTTGTTGCTCATAGTACTAGTTTCC
Organism: Nomascus leucogenys; assembly: GCF_006542625.1. Lineage (NCBI taxonomy): Eukaryota > Metazoa > Chordata > Mammalia > Primates > Hylobatidae > Nomascus > Nomascus leucogenys. The sequence continues at coordinate 54,535,688 of NC_044394.1, forward strand.
TGCTCAAAGACCTTCCAGAGCCCCTCTGCTCCCTGAGGCTTCCTCTGTTGGTCCTCTGAACCAGTTATCTTTTTTCCTGAATTAACAAACCTTTTAGTAGATTTCCAAAGCACTTTGGTGAGTACTGCAGCTCATAAACTAGGATTAAAAACAACAACAACAAAATCTATGCCTTTTTTATTTCCTCCAGTTTGCTAGGCTTCCCCACAGCAGAATGACAGCATCAATAATTTATAATGATTCTCCAAGTAAACTAATCATGCAAACCACACTAATAAAACATTGTAAGCCTAGAACTGTGCTAATGACAACACAGTGGTTACAAAATTAATGATCTCCCTGTACTCTTTATCCAAAAATATCCCACAGCACTTTACGGTTTTAAGATATCAAGAAGCATTTTCCCTCTGCACAAGCAATTTGCTGGCTTCCCCCAGAAAGCACAAATGGCCAGGATAGGAAGTGTATGCTTAAAACTGGAAAATTACAAATATGTGAACCAGCTCTTGAAATTCCCCTTTGCACTGGATTAGAGCCAGGATAATGAGTCTTACGCTTCCAGCCATGCGTGAAAGATGTTTGGGGCTTTTTCTAATCCAAGACCCAGAGCACTTTTTCATGTTGACTTCCAGGGGACAAGGCACTAAGTGAAAGCATATCTTGCCACGATTGACTTTTCTATTTTCTCTATTTATTTAAATGTGTCATCACAGCTAACCACATCTTTCATTTTATCCCATCCCATTAAGAAATAGGATAAGAGATTTGAGCCCATCATTGTTTTTTCTTAAGTAAGGATTTAAACGATAGACGTGAAACAGAAGGAACCGTCAGAAGGCCTGAAATTGAGCACTATTCAAACACAGGTAAAAAGCATGGAATACCACCAAATCTGACCACCCACCCTACATTCACTTATCAATATGAAAACACTTTGTCCACGGTAAAGGACTTTGAAAATGTAAGATATTATTTTAAAGGCTATTATAAAATGTCCAACGAGGACTTTCAGCTAAGCATATCATACAGCACTAAATGTAGTGTTGGTACGCACTCGGGATTTTTAAACATCGTTACTCATTGTTATTAAGATGAATAATTAGTGTAGCAGCTGTTGGTGGGCCAAACACTAATCTTTGATATGGACTTACCAGGAAGAGATGCCGATTTTCTCAGCCTCTTTCCTCTCCCCTCCCCTTGGACCCCAAAGCCACACAGGATGAGCAAAGCAGATCATGTGTTCGATGCATTGTGTATGTGCAAACCAGCCTGTGTACACATCACAGTCTTCTTTGAGGAACTTGCACTAAGAGGACGGTAAGGAAGGAGCAAAGCTGACTGTCCGAGTTGACTTCCAATCAGGATATCCCAGCTGGAAGCAAGCCAGCTTCCGCTCCTTTGAATAAAGCAAGAAAGACGTGATCTTTCTTATAAGTGAATGAACAATACCATCGGCGTGACCCCTTTTATAGGCTTCAGCCTTCAGTGTGACTCTAAGTCATTTGGTAACAAGTGAATTCCCGAAAAAGACTGGTCCAGCAATAAAGTCTGAATACTCCAAAAGGCAGAATTAAACTGCCTAGTCATTCCTCTTTAAAAATCCACTTTTAAGTATTTCCTTTAACTTCAATGATTACCCTCAGGAGTAGTGAGAATCTAGGCATCTCATATACTGCTGACAAAACAACATGTGGGTGAGACCTCTTGGTGTCTTCGCATTACTTAACAACAAAAGCTTTCAGAATGTCCTTAACCTCTAACATAGAAATCCTGCTTCTAGGAATTTATCCTAAGTAAACATTTGTAACGTCACAAACACTTGGCTACAAGAACAATTTTTATAAAGCAATTCATAAGACAGAAAAATTGCAAGACATCTTACATATACAGTAGTAACAGCCAGTTACATTCAACTAGAGTACACTCATATGATCACATATTTTGCAGTTATTAAAGAATGAGTATGCTTATTAAGAGTAATAAGAGCAAATATGTTTTCATTTTGATAAATTTATATTTGTATTGGTTGTGTGTAGGGGAGAAAGACACACACACACACACACAGGGATACACACACACACACACACACACACACACTTTGAGAGTCTAAACCCAAAAAATATAACCAGAGTTATTTCTGAATGCTAAGATTGTGTTTCATCTTTTTCTACTTGCTTATCTACATTTTCCCAATGAATATCTCTTATTTTAATAACAATTTTTTAAAGTTATGTTAAAAATCTGCAACCCAGAAAAGTACAATATAGTTTTTGTTTTTGTTTAGTTTGGTTATTGTCATTGTTAATATTTTCTTTGTTTCTGGTTCTTATGTATGCTTTTTACTTGTTTGTTTGTTGTTTTAAAGGTAAGGTTATTAAGGTATGTTTAGCTCACGGACAAAAAGAGTTCTCTCAGTACATTTCCAGATTATCCTGCTTTGTATGCCTTTCCCTGCTGACCTGATGAAAGAGTTCTCAGCTGCACTAGGGAAGAAAAATAACTTCAGGACAGACAGTCAAAATAACCCAGATGAGGTTTACAGCCTGGGCAAGGGTGAAGGTTGTTGTGTGGACTCTTATGAACACAGCTGAAGTTCCAGACTAGTTGGTAGTTAGCATACACCCTCCAGTTTCCATAATTGTACTTCCTTAGGCCACTGGTGTGAGATCCTTACTCTACCCCTCCTGCCATGGGGTCATGAAGTTAATCCTGTTAAAACACATGCACAAGATTAAATCATCTTTTCATTTTTCAGACAAGCACATAACACCACCCTGACACTGAGCAGATCGTCTCCAGCTCCCTTCATATTATGCTACTGGAGACCAATCTTTATAACCAGAAGAGGAGGAGGAGGAGCTATTCTAACCTGTCGTTTTCTTCCTTTATATCACTTTTTCCTTTTAGGTCATATCCAAAAACGGAAGGTAAATATATGTTTTAAATCATCTGCAGCAGTGTCTTAAATTATATCATTTCTTAAGGAAGGAGGAGGAGGAAGAGGGAGTAGAGGAAGAAATAAGAAAGAAAACGAGAAAGAGAGGGAGGGACATAGAGGGAAGGAGAGGGGAGGGAGGGGAGGGGGAAGGAAGAAAGGGGACGGGAGAAGAAGGAAGGAAAGGAGAGGGGAGGGAGGGGAGGGGAGGGGGAAGGAGGAAAGGGGACGGGAGAAGAAGGAAGGAAAGGAGGGGGAAGGAGGGGAGGGGAAGGGAAAGGAAAAAAGGGGAGGGGAGGGAGGGGAGGGGAGGGGAGGGGAGGGGAGGGGAGGGGAGGGGAGGGGAGAACATTAGTGATTGTCTTTCTGGTTCCTTTTCTACTGAAGCTTCACCTGTGACTTCTTTCTATGAGATCCCCTACTGGGCAATTCTGGGAGCTCCAGGAGGAGCTGCACAGCACATTTCTGGCTAAATAAATAAGGTTTTCAATCTTGATTTATTCATTCAGCAAGAACATGTCTCCATGTCAAAGGCTGACCTAAGAATCTTCCTTGTAAAAATTCAGCAAGCATATCATTGCATTTTTTTAATTAAAAGGATTGTGTGACAAGGGAAGCAGTATTCTACAGTTTATGAAGAATGAGTAATCACTACACAAAGTATAATTTATGCCTTTTTTCATATCTGACTATTCTATGTACTTTTTTTTTTTTTTTTGAGCTGGAGTCTTGCTCTGCCGCCAGGCTGGAGTGCAGTGGCACGATCTCAGCTTACTGCAAGCAATTCTCCTGCCTCAGCCTCCTCAGTAGCTGGGATTACAGGCATGCACCACCACACCCGGCTAATTTTTGTATTTTTAGTAAAGACAGTGTTTCACCATGTTGGCCAGGATGGTCTCAATCTCCTGACCTCATGATCCACCCGCCTCGGCTTCCCAAAGTGCTGGGATTACAGGCGTTGAGCCATCGCGCCGGCCTTTCTATGTCCTTGTTTTGTAGAATTCCTTCCCATCTGCTTAAATAACCATAAGTGATGAGAAATCTACCAAGTATAATATGACTTTTCATTTGCAAGTGTGTACCACCCCAAGAAACATCATGGTGCCTTCTTCAAAGTATGCAGAGAGTACTCTTCAGATTGTAGGTCTGGCTCAAGAATAAACTAAAGAATGGAGAGATGTTCCTAGGCAAGTTGGAGGCTTCTAATCCCACCTACGCACCGCCACAACTTACCCCACATTCTGACACAGTCACCCAGACCCCTTGCTCTGTAGAGAGACAAATTCACAGAAAGTCAGTATATGCCTCAAGGCCTACCCTCAATAAGAACAAACAGGGTCCACTTAGAATTCTCCCCAAACCACAGCAATTTAATATCAAGGGCACCAAAGAGAAAAACAAGACAATTCCCATTTAGGACATAAATGAATACTACTGTTAAATATGATTTTTAAAGTCAACAGATAATTAAGAAGATATTTTAAGAACATTCATCATTTAGATCTAACCTTTTTAAATTGGTGTCATGGTGGCCAAGTGCCATGGGGCACTCTCAGCAGCAGACTATTTACCAAGAGGGATCTTGCTCAGACTTCGTTTTACTTTGTGATGCACACTGTATTACAGGAATAAGTGACGATCTGAGGACAGCTTTTATTCATCTGAGGGGATCCCAGAGTTTCTGTAAAATAATGTGGGAAAATCAATAGGTACTAAAGGGAGTATCTTGTATCATTTCCATATTAATGTCAGTTGAAATAAGGAATAAGCATGTATATAGGTCAGCAGGCTTTTTCTTTGTAATTCTGTGCCGTCATCTCTCTTAGGGGAGTAACTACTGCTCTACAATAACAAAGAATTGGCGGATAATTAAGCTGCTTTACACAGAGAGGGTGTTTTTTGTTTTGTTTGTATGTTTGTATTTTTAATTTAAAAAGTGCATTCACAGCCAGGGGCGGTGGCTCACGCCTGTAATCCCAGCACTTTGGGAGGCCGAGGTGGGCAGATCACCCGAGGTCGGGAGATCGAGACCAGCCTGGCCAACATGGTGAAATCCTGACCCTAGTAAAAATACAAAAATTAGCTGGGTGTGGTGGCACATGCCTGTAATGCCAGCTACTCGGGAGGCTGAGGCATGAGGATCACCTGAACCCGGGAAGTACAGGCTGCAGCAAGCCGAGATCACGCCACTGCACTCCAGCCTGGGTGACAGAGTGAGACTCTGTCTCAAAAATAATAATAATAAAATAATTAAAAGTATATTCAGTGTGGTTTCTCAGTGCACATGGTGAGGACATGCTTCTGTAGGCCTGTTAAGTAAGAGTGCCTTCTCCAATTAAACATGCAAAGAAGGATCTTTCCATTTCCATATTGAGAGAGAGCAAATAGAGTAAATTCTATGCACTTAACTGATTATTTCTTCAAGACTTAAAAACCTCGGGAACATATTCTCATTTCAGACATCCATATAGCTCTTCACCATAGATGAGGCAACTCATTTCAACAATCACTTGCCCCCGTAGACAAGGATGACACTCGATGATGCAGGAGATACACAAATAAGTGCTCATGAGTTTAGGGTATGTTGCCTTAGAGAGATTTTTTCCAGGTGAGGCTGATTTGGCTTTGAGACATGGGGGTAATACTTGCTTCCTCCATGATTACTAGAAAGTCTTTCCTCTCCTCCATCCCCACACCCTGGTCTGATTAGTGCATGAGAAGACTCATGCCATCCTGCCTTGTGCTGGCCTAGTGGAACTTCTAAGTCATTCCAAGATCTATTAGGTGACTTCAGGTGACTTTAGGAGTTATCAGGAAGAGGGGGAAAAATGATGGTAGCCTACCTACACCAGTGTGTTTGAAAGTACCTGAGCTGGGAGTCAGAAAAACGATAGGTTCAAATCCTAGCTTTTCCATTTTATGTATATTAGGCAATCAGTCTTTGTGAACCTCAACTTCTCACCTATAAAAATGGAGGGAAATAAAACGGGTCTCTCACACTAGTTGTAAGAATTAAATTAAATTACATATAATCATTTAGTTACCAAGAAACAATACTAATACCACATGCCACTCATCTATGATAGTAATTTTATAACTGTTAATTCAATTCTTATCATATGTCAGCCACTGAGCTGGCATATATTATTTTACTTAATCTTTAAAGCAACCTATAGAATTAGCCTCATCTTACAAGTGAAGAAACTAAGATATCCAAAGGCGAAGAAATCTGCCCAAGCTTGTACAATTTCACACCAAGAAAGTCTGACAATAAAATCCAGGTTCCACCAGTACTCTGGGCTCTTCCCTGCAGAAGAGTGCCTGATAATTGCCAGGTGATTCATAAGTATTTACTGCTTCTGCAAGAGGGTCTGTTTCTTATTTTTAAAAGTTAAATCTAACTGATACTTTACCTATTGTTATTTGCCCCTGGAATACAGAGATATCTTTATAGTAGAAGGAGGAAGAGGAATTTACAATTTGCTCCACTGGGAAGTATCAGGAGCGACTGCCAGGTTTTCGCCCTCCCTGGGTGCAAATCACAGTAGCCCTTCATAAGAAATACTTAGAAAGGGGCCGGGCACGTGGCTCCCGCCTGTAATCCCAGCATTTTGGGAGGCCGAGGCGGATGGATCACCTGAGGTCAGGAGTTTGAGAGCAGCCTGACCAACATGGTGAAACCCCCATGACTCTACTAAAAATACAAAAATTAGCTGGGCGTGATGTCAGGTGCCCGTAATCCCAGCTACTCCGGAGGCTGAGGCAGGCGAATCGCTTGAACCCGGGAGGCGGAGCTTGCAGTGAGCTGAGATCGCGCCACTGCACTCCAGCCTGGGTGACTCCATCTCAAAAAAAAAAAAAAAAAAAAAGAAAAGAAAAGAAATACTTAGAAAGTTGGTGTCTCATATATTATTGTTATCTTAGGAAGTATGGTGTCTCCCCTGCCAGCTTCACTGTATCTGTACTAGAAATGCCAATGTCTGAAGTCGGCTCAAACGCCGGGTACTTTAATTCGTTCTTTCGTTTGCCTTCGTAAGACACAGCGGAATGTTCCTGCGTCAGTGGGTTCAGGGAATCCTGTGTGTTTTGTTGCCCCCTTGTGGCTATTTTAAATGTCTCGCAAGTGATTTATAACCTGGATTAAAATTTTCCAATTCAAACTCCTCACGGCAGAAGGTTAAGTATGCATTCTCGGTACCATTGCCTTTGATGTAAAACATGCACATACACTAGCACACTGAATTTTAATTTATCTCTGAGTGATAGAGTGATGGCTAAATTCTCAATTGCACTTGAAACAGATCTTTTAATTCAAACTTCCACAATGTAGGATATTTCTTGTCTCCAAAGTTTAATATTGGAGCTTGATCATTCACCATATTACCAACATAAATTGACCCCTGTATACAAAGGGACAGGAGGAAGATTGTAAACTTACCATTGTGTTACCTGCTTCCCAGAAAGATGTTAAACAATTTTAATATTTTAAATTGAGAGAGAAGAGAGAAGACCACGTAAGACACAAGACACAGTCATTTTAAAAGGGTTTTTTCATCAATGCTGTGGAGATGCCAGAGATCGCAGCCACAGCCGAGAAACGGATCAAGAAAGGAAAAAAATAGAGCAGGAACAAAACTGATCAAAATATGCCTAAATTTTTAAGAGAAATAATTATTGGATAGTTTAAAATCAAGTTTGTTAATTTAAACATTTATCAACCTCTTCTCTCCAGCTTCTCCGCGCTCATCACGGAATTCCTACATAGGAGCCTTAACATTAAAGGGTTTTTTCCAAGAAATATGAAACAGATAAAAAACTGATATTGTAAGGAACTACAATTATATACTGTGAAACAATAATCAAACATTTGAAAAGAACTTTTTGCTGCTCCATTTTTTGTCAAAATCTACTCTCCTCCACTCCCACTTATATTAAGTTAGTAAACTCTAAGTTTTGAAATAAATTGCCTCTGGATTAGCCAAAATGTTATAAAGTATAATTATTAAGGTGTTATATATTACATACTTCATATATAACATATATGAAGTCTATATAATACCTCATATGCATTATATTATATAATAATATAATATATATCTTATATAGTGTAAATCATATATAATATAAACTTCCACAATGTAGAGTATTTCTTTTCTCCAAAGTTTAATATTATTAATATTATTATATTATATATTGTTATATATTATATAATGGCTCACATATAATACATCATATATGAAGTATATATTAATATATATCAATACATATTTATATGTCATTATATATTATATATGAAGTATATAAATAATATATTCTATAATATGTAATATAGTTATATCATATATTATTTATATAACTATTATAATATATTAAATAATATAATATTAAGCATATGTTAATATGTTATAATATTAAATAATATATGATTATGATTATTAAATAGTAGATTATATATTTAATATATTATAGTATCACATAATATAAATTATTATATAATATATAAGGTATATGTGAAGTATATTACATATACCAAGTGTAATATACCTATATATTATGTTAATTTATTAAGGTATAATTGTAAAACATTTAAGGAATGTAAGATATATTTAATTTGCAGTCAATGCATACAGAAACTTTGTTTTACTTCGTGGAAAAGTTGACATGGATGTTTGGGTGTTAATAGGTTACAATCATTTAGTCACCTGGTCTGGATAGGAGATGGGGCACATTACTATAATTTATAAATATTAGGGTACCCTTTATGAAAATTGCATTTCTTTTGATAGGAGTAAAGCAATAGATTTTATCCTTTAATTTTATTGGTTGCAAGGTTTCACTGCTGTGGATCCTCTTGGGAAAATGTGCACACAATCATAAACACACAATTTTGCATTTAATTTTATGAGGCTCACAGCTCCTTAGAAGCCATCCGTGGGTCCTAGACACCCACGGCCACCTTGATCTGAATGCTATCCAGAGCTGTCCATTCAGCACCAGTGAGGCTGCTTGCATTGATGGAAAGAACACAGGTCCACCAGGCTGAGGAAAAGAGTAAATTTCAGTTCCTATTATGTGGTGATGGGGATGTACAAAGCTGAGCATCTAAAGTGTCATTCTTGGGATGCCATACTCAAGTTTCACTCAGGATTTTTTGATGTCAAAACAGTCTGATTTCCCTAATCATAGGTCCATGAAAATACTGCCTATAGATTTTATTATATAGATATTATTACTGTCAACACTAATGGTACACCAACATAAATGTATCATTTAAAGAATGCACTACACCCTCAGTAAATTATTAAAATCAGGATATGTTACCAAAGGTAATTTTACAATTTGAAAGAGATGCAGTTTTCTGATGAAAAAAGATGGTTATTCCATTTCCTATGAGCTTGATAATTTCTTGCCTCAAAAGACATAATTCCTTTGGGGGTGAAGAGAAGAAATTTGCTACATTAGCTGAATTGTTGGCAAAGGTTAGAATTATCATCTACCTGATACGAAGCAGATCATGACCAGGAAATACAACGGGAAGGACTGAAGCACAGCTTTTGTGCTGCTCATGTTCACAAATGAGAGTTGCTTCTACACCTTCTAGAAGCCATAGCATAAAATATGATTTCCCCTTTTGGATTTTTGCTAACTAATGGAGGATAATGCAGCACTCCACTGGGTTCACTTCTGTAAGGAAAATGAAAATTCATGTTACAGGCCCCTGTGTATTATATATCTTAAAATATTTCCATCTGCTTCTGAAGTTTCCATAAGAGAATGCCCAAAAGTCTTTTACAGATTAACAAGAGAGTTCATGTAGAATTTCAGTGGAGGTTTGTCCCACCTCCCCCTGCCTGCCACCTCACACACACCTAGTAAATGTTTGGTATAATTTAGCTCTGAATGAGTTCTCTATTCACATGCAAAAGTTATTACACTTACATTTTCCATAACTTACTCTGACCACAAAACATTCATTCACTAACACCAGACTATCCAGAACACAGACGCTGTTTTCCTGTCTTCATCAGGACAGAATTGCATATTGGAAGGCTGAGCCCCATCCCCTACTAATCCCTTCACAGTTCTTCCAATCTGATGTTAGAAAATATTGCCATCTCATGAATCACTGTAACTGTTTAAAGGAGCTAAACCTAACTGGGTATTTTTTCAGTCCAGAGGCACGATTGCATTTCCAAATAATCGTGGAATCCGTCTTTGACATGGCTCTTAGAGAATGAATTCCTTTCTTTTGCTCCCTTGAATTGAGGCATAAAAGTAGTTCACATGCTCTATAGCTACTGGTTTCAACAAGTGAACCTGATTTTTTGCACTCTACCTGAATGGCATGGACAGTGCTGCCTACAAGCCCCAAGTTTCAAAGGGAAAAAGACATCTTGCCAGGTGACAGCCCTCACCTTTCACATTTCTTAAGGAGTTCCCAAAAGGGAGGAACACATGGCCAGAGATCTCTTTTTCCCAATTCTCTTGTCCTACACTTTGCATGGAGTCAGTATGGGATCACCCATTCCCTCCAGCTGGGAAACAGAATTTGTTGCCACTGGTACAAGCTCAAGTTTACAGGTTCTGGCTCCTAGCCCCTCAATCCCCTACCTTTTCTTAGTTGGCTCCGCCAGTCCCTTTCACCTTAGGTCTCAGTCTCAGCTTGCCAGTCGTGGCTGTGACTGGCCCCTCTCGGGAGTTGGCTTGTAGCCCTGTTCTCAGACCTGGTGGCCCTGCTATCTTGACTGCCGGGCCACTGGGTTGCCTCTGTCTGGCTCGATGTCCCATGATCTCCTCCACTGCAATTTTTTAAAATAATTTCAACTTTCATTTTAGAGTCAGATGATGCATGTACAAGTTTGTTACATGGGTAGATTCCTTCACTGCCATTTTTATATGAGATCAAGTATGGAGGGAAAAGTTCAGGTCTCCTACTTACTCTTCTTCTCTGTCTCTCTTAGGTTGGTTCCCTGGTCTAAGTTTCTATTTGCACTCCCTGTCTCAGTCCTGATAAAAATCCAAGTCTCTATTCTGCCTGACCCTACTCTAACAAAACAAGGCCTCACCCTAAATCCTGCCCAATTGCTGAAGTCCTGGTGATCTGCCCCGATGCCCACTGGAATACTACCTGCCCATCCAACTGAGTCTCCTAATTCCACCCTTTGCAATGCCTCTGCAGTTAAACTGGCTAAGCCAGTCCTGACCCCTCGTGGGATTTGGTCCTGAACAATTTGCTCTGGAGTTTGATCCTCAATGAATTGCTTTGCCTTTCTGGATCACCCAGAGTACCAAAGTCCCAGCTTATCCATCTCCCCACATTGGCCCATACAAAACATTGCTTTCCCCTGCAAAACGGAAAGCCCAAAAACTTAGTCTCAGGGTCAAGAAAGTGAGAAAACCTTGTCTTTGTTTTAACGCAAATCCAAAAGAGACAAGATAGAGAGATTAGCCCCTTCTGTCTGGCTCGTCTGTTGACTATCTGGGTAAACTTGGTTATTGAACCTCTGGGTCTCCTTTTCTCCAGTTGTAAAAAGGGTGTCAGTAATGGTTCTCGCCTTGTTGACAATTTTGTAAGGATTAAATGAAACAATGCTAAGTCGCTAATTTTATTATTGTTTCAGATGTTTCCTTTTAAAGTGAAATGCTATATTTTCTTTTTGTTTGTTTTATTTTTATTTTTGAGACAGAGTCTTGCTCTGTCACCCAGGCTGGAGTGCAGTGGGGTGCGATCTCAGCTTACTGCAGCCTCTGCCTCCCAGATTCAAGCAATTCTCCGGCCTCAGCCTCCTGAGTAGCTGGGATTACAGGCATGTGCCACCACGCCCAGCTAATTTTTGTATTTTTAGTAGAGATGGGATTTCGCCATGTTGGCCAGGATGGCCTCAAACTCCTGATCTCGGGTGATCCACCTGCCTCAGCCTCCCAAAGTGCTGGGATTACAGGTGTGAGCCACCACTCCCAGCCAAAATGTTATATTTTCTTATTGACATTTTTAATATATTGAAATTATAAAACTGCCATATATTAAAAACTTTTTATAGATTTTGTTGTTCTGCATGTCGCAACACGTGCAGAAATGTGCATAACTGAAACGCACACACAAGGGAACGGTGTTCCATGGTTCAATGATAACTAAGATCATCACCTGCAAAGGGAGGTTTGCCTGCCTATGACAGGCACGGTGCCGGATTCTTTACTTCTTACAATTTCCACTCCCCTCTCTTCCATATAGTTCTTAATGTTTTCTCTTATTTTAGGTTGAAAACTGAGGCTTAGAACGTTTAAGAAATTTATCCTCGCCTGGGCGCAGTGGCTCACGCCTGTAATCCCAGCCCTTTGGGAGGCCGAGGTGGGCGGATCATGAGGTCAGGAAATCGAGACCATCCTGGCTAACACGGTGAAACCCCGTCTCCACTAAAAATACAAAAAAGTAGCCGGGCGCGGTGGCGGGTGCCTGTAGTCCCAGCTGCTCGGGAGGCTGAGGCAGGAGAATGGCGTGAACCCGGGAGGCGGAGTTTGCAGTGAGCCGAGATCGGGCCACTGCACTCCAGCCTGGGCAACAGAGCGAGAGACTCCGCCAAAAAAAAAAAAAAAAAAGAGAGAGAAAGAGAGAGGAAGAGAGAGAGAAAGAGAGAGAGAAAGAGAAAGAGAGAGGAAGGGAGGGAGGGAGGGAGGGAGGAGGGGGTTTGATTAGAGGATAATATTAAGAAAAATGTATTGAGTGACAATGATGTGGCAGACACTAAGTGCTTACACTTACAGATGATATTTTATTTAATTCTCATAAGAATTCCAAAGTAGTTCTTATGATTATCTCCATTTTAAGGAGGAATAAATTGGGGGCACAGAGAGCTTAAGACATGTGTCCAAGATTTTAAACACCATACTTGGCTGTAGCTCTAGACTGGAGCCCTATTCCTTTTCTCTTTTTCTCTTTTTTTTTTTTTTTTTTTTTAGACAGGGTCTTACTCTGTCTCCTGTCCAGGCTGGAGTGCAGTGGCATGATCACTGCTCACTGCAGCCTTGACCTCCCTGGCCTCAAGCAATCCTCCCACCCCAGCCTCCCCCAGCAGCTGTGACTACAGGCACATGACACCATGCCTGGTCGATTTTTTTGTATTTTGTTTTAGAGACAGGGTTTTGCCATGTTGCCCAGGCTGGTCTCGAACTCCTGGGCTCAAAAGATCCTCCCACCTCAGCTTCTCAAATTGCTGGGATTACAGGGGTGAGCCACTGTGCTTGGCCCTTCCTTATTTCAGTATCAACAGGAGCTCCATCTCTTGTTGAGTGAGTTTTCAACCAGTGTCATTGTTTGGAAGTTATTATTCACCCATTTTATTAGCATTATCAAGTCATATTTCAACTCATATTATGCAAAAGTATGTCATGAATCATGGATATTTCTGCACACAAATACAACTTTCAGAGAAACTAAATCAAAGCTCACTGGCTCCTTTGATTCTTGAGAAATTGCTTAGATAAATGAAGAGAATTCATGTTCTTTCTTATTGGCAAACAGAGTTGCCACTTGCCCTAGGCTTGCGTCTGGAAACAGAGCTAATCTATCCTTCTTTATCAGCTACGGTTTAGGGAATTGGAGGCTCTGGCAAACAGATATTTATGTTTATCTCCAGCAGTGACTCATTTGATTCCAGTGAAGAAGTCCCAAAAGCCAACCGGCTCAAGGAAAGGATGACCCATCCAAAGATCACTATCTGACTAGCAAGACTAATTTAGCCACTTTATGGTGGAAGTTGTGAATTGTCCAGAAGTTTTCTAAAGCACACGATGTCACTGGCTTGACTTTTCTGGCTGCCAAATTGCAAAAGCCAAGAGAGATGGCATGCTCCCGATAAACAGTTCTGCAGCTGTTGAAAGGTCAAGTGGTTTAGCAAGTTCTTGTCTAAGAACAACTCTTCACCTCCCAGTCTGAAGGGTCATTCTGGATCATAGGAAAATGCTCTGAGCTGAGCTGATTACTTTTAGGCAAATAGCATTATGTTCCAAGTCTGCCTCTTGTCTCTCCTTGGAGGGCAGAGAGCCACCACTTGCCAAGGAAGTTTTTGACCAGACTGTCAGTGCAAGGAACTCCAGGGACCCAAGGTGGGGCACATTAAGTCTCAGACAATACCAGAAAGTTCCTGAATTTGGAGAGAGCAAAAGCAACATTCTTTTAGATCATCTCTAAGCTTTGAGGTCACTATCTCCTAGACTTCCTTCGCTATGAAGCCTACACAATGTTTTGCGTCCCTAAAACAGCATTAAATTTGAATCTATAAAATAGTTTTATCTACAACTGATATAAATGTATGCAAGGATAAGGGTCACTTTGTCCCCTTCCCATTACTTCTTTTCAATAATTCTACAATTAAAAAAAAAAAAAAGAGGCCGGGTGGGGTGGCTCACACCTGTGATCCCAGCACTTTGGAAGGCCGAGGTGGGTGGATCACCTGCGGTCAGGAGTTCGAGACCAGAATGGCCAACGTGGTGAAACCTCATCTCTACTAAAAATACAAAAATTAGCCGGGCATGGTGGCACACACCTGTGGTCCCAGCTACTCAGGAGGCTGAGACACGAGAATCACTTGAACCTGGGAAGCAGCAGAGGCTGCAGTGACTGGAGACTGTGCCACTACACTCCAGCCTGGGCGACAGAGTGAGACTCCATCTCAACAAAAAGAAAAGAAAAAAGAAAAAAGTTGCATTTAACCCAACATCAGAGTGCAAATACACTTAAATACACTTTAACACAAAAATCCTTCCATTGAATATAGATACTGCACTTGATACATCTAACACCACCAGAAGCACCTTTTGTCTGTAACACAGGGTAAATATCAAAAGTATTGCAGTAACAATTGAGGTCTGACAATCAAACATTCAAAGCTGGATGAGATGAATAGACCAGCACTTCTTAAGCTATCATTTGAATACGAATCACCTGGGGATGGTGTTGAACTCCAGATTCTTCTCTGTATTGTTAATGAGCTCCCAGGTGATTGCAATGATGCTGCACCGTTGATGTACAAGGATGGAGAAGGCAAGTTTCAGGACAGTGTAGAGCTTCTCAAACAACATGAGGACTATAGGTAACAAAATATGATTCACGCCCAATGTGCAGATTTTAGCTGCTCTTTACACAAAACCAAAAAAAAAAAAAAAAATGGGTCACTATGTGACATGATGTGCATGTTAATTTGCTTCAGCAGAGTAACCTTTTTAAACTACATGTATCCTTGCACACGTATGTTTATTGTGGCACTATTCACAAGAGCAAAGACTTGGAACCAACCCAAATGTCCCTCAATGATAGAATGGATTAAGAAAATGTGGCACATATACACACCATGGAATACTATACAGCCATAAAAAAGGATGAGTTCATGTCCTTTATAGGGACATGGATGAAGCTGGAAACCATCATTCTCAGCAAACTATCGCAAGGACAAAAAACCAAACACCGCATGTTCTCACTCATAGGTGGGAATTGAACAATGAGATCACTTGGACACAGGAAGGGGAACATCACACACCGGGGCCTGTCGTAGGGTGGGGGGAGGGGGAGGGATAGCATTAGGAGATATACCTAATGTAAATGATGAGCTAATGGGTGCAGCACACCAACATGGCACATGTATACATATGTAACAAGCCTGCATGTTGTGCACATGTACCCTAGAACTTAAAGTATAATAAAATAAAAATAAAAAAATAAACTACATGTATCTTATAACATCATGTTGTATACTTTAAATATACACAATAAAATTTATTTTTTAATAAACTAGCATAGCTGTGCCATATCTGGAAAGGGTTTCTAGGGCTAATGACCATTGAGTAAGTGATGACTGGGTTCGGGCTTTTTTAGGTTGTTGTTTTTTTCGTTGGTTTCTTGTTGGTGGTGGTGGTTTTTGTTTGTTTGTTTTTGCAGAGTTCTAGCTCTAGCTTCATGTAGACTTACGTGGCCTTAAGCAGGTAGAGTGTGAACCAGACAAACTGGAAATTCTCTGCTTGCTTCTTACTGGCATGATGTAATCATTAAACAAAAACTGCTAGTTTTAAAAAGGCAACCTTTTGCTTCTCCGTGGCAGATTCCATTTCTCTGTTCCTATGCCCTGTACTTTTCTTTCAAGTGCTTCTTGCGGAACATTTGTTCCTCTGTGAGCATTTCTGAAAGAGTTGCTTATACTCTATTGTACTCAAGGAATACACCTTTAGGACCCGGAGGACATGATTATGTGGGCAAATTCTAGCACTGCAAATTCCCGAGTTTGGTTTATTGCTGGGCAAATCTTATCTCTTTGTTAAAGCTGGACCTGGAAGTGGGTAGGCACCACAAAAATGGAGAGAGCTGTGTTGAGACCAGCAAAATACTGCTGGTGTTCATCCCTGGAAAATAGTTGAGGTCCTTCAGCTCTTTAAAACTTTTCCAAAACAATTAGACTGGTGTATAAAGATGTAAGAATATTTTTCAGAATAATCAAAAGGAAATAATCAAAACTTTCACCATGGAGGAATAGTTAAAATTGTGTGTGTGTGTGTTTGTGTGTGTGTGTGTGTGTGTGTTGTAGGGAAAAATATACAGAACTATATATATAATTTTATTTTTTATTTCAATATTTTGGGGGTATAGATGGGTTTTGGTTACATGGATAAGTCCTTTAGTGGTGATTTCTGGGATTTTGATGCATCTGTCACCCAAGCAGTGTACACTGTACCTAAAATGTAGTCTTTTATCCCTCACCCCCCTCCCACACTTCCCCTCCAAGTCCCCAAAGTTCATTATATCATTATTATGCCTTTGTATTCTCATAGCTTAGCTCCCACGTATAAGTGGGAACATACGATATTTGGTTTTCCATTCGTGAGTGAATTCACTTGGAATAATGGCCTCCAGCTCCACCCAAGTTGTTGTAAAAGGCATTATTTTATGGAGTAATATATTTTTAAGTGCATAAACAATTAACTTGGCCAGGCGCAGTGGCACACACCTGTAATCTCAGCACTTTGGGAGGGGGAGGCAGACGGATCACCTGAGGTCAGGAGTTTGAGAACAGCCTGGGCAACATGGTAAAACCCTGTCTCTACCAAATATACAAAAATTAGCTGGGCGTGGTGACACATGTCTGTAATCCCGGCTACTTGGGAGGCTGAAGCAGGAGGATCACTTGAACCTGGGAGGTGGAGGTTGCAGTGAGCCGAGATCATGCCACTGCACTCCAGGCTGGGTGACAGAGCAAGACTCCATCTCAAAAAAAAAAAAAAAAAGAAACAAACAATTAACTCAGAATCATAGAAAATGTTTATTTCCCTGTATGTATTCTCTAGGTTTTCTCAGAATGTATTATTTAAAAAATATAAAACAAAGCTATCTCCATTTGGAGGAAAAACACCTACTCTGCAAGTATTTATGAACCATGACCATCTGGGGTGGTGGGGAAGTATAGATAGGAGATTTGTGAGTCATTTGTGTGAATATCTAATTCTCTTCTGTGTCATTTTAATTCCAACTATGGCTTAAGTCTTTCAGGCAGAGATGGCTAATTTACCCTCTAGGATAAGATTATTTTGATCAAAGTGCTTTCTTTGACAAAACTGTAGATAATAAATAAATGGAAATTAATTTTAATATTAATTTTAATACTGTTTTTCCACTTTCATCACTGATTTTAATACATCATTTCCACTGCCTCTTGGCCACCAATTTTGGAAAGAAGGAATAAGATGAGATTTTAAAGTTTACTGGTATATTGTAACTGTATTAGACTAACCAAGCATGGTCATTAGTTTTCAGACATCCTCACCATGAAGCATAACCTCCAAGTATTCACAGTGGAAATTACAGTATGATTAACTTGCAGCTTCTGTGTGGGCCTTCTGTATCACTGAAGCTGGGGAAGTACAACTTCCATGAAAGAATTCCAACTACTCTGAGATGCCCAGGCTATGAGGAGGCCAATCTAGCCACGTAGAGAGGCCACATGAAGCAAGAGATGCTCCACTGGCCCCTAGATATTCCAGCCACCCTAGTCCAGACACCAGACATGTGATGGAAGAAGCCCTCCAAGACTCTTACCCCAGCCACCATCTGACAACACATGCATGAGAAACACCAAACAAAATCGCTCAGCTGAGCCCAGTCAACCCTCAAGATCGTCAGTAATAAACTGTTGTTTTAAGCTACTAAGTTTTTGGGTTTGCTGTGTTTAAGTACATAACCAAAACATCAAGAAACAACCCCAAAATGCTTTTGTTATTAACCCAATTTCCTTTCTCCATCTTCTACTTTAATTCAGTTTCCTACAAGATCTTGAGTAAACAGGGAATCATTCTGATGGGGAAAATTAGCATCAGTCAACATGAGGGGAAAAGATGGAATTATCCAAATCAAAAGAAAAATACTTTAAAATCTAATTATATAAAAACCAGGAATAGCTGTGGAGAAGTGGATAAAATAACCTTCACATGTGATGTCTGAGAATCATGTTTGTTCATGCCCTCCCTCTCCACATACCTGCACCCTTATAGGAACTTAAAATTTGTAATGTCAAGGAAGGCCTGTCACTTAAGAAAGATGAAAGATTATGACAGTCTTGATACAGTTTAGGGGAGAAGGACTCCAAAGTCAGCATAATAGAGTCCATGGTCCCTGGGAAGTCATTTGAGTAACGTACACAGAAGTAGAGTGAGCCCTCTCCTTTGGATTCTAACTCTTGAAATGATTTAAATCTGACGTGAAACACCAAGGGCTTTTTAAAAAGTCTACTTCTGATTCAGCAGCATCAGTCTGTTTAAGAAGCAAGCTAGAATCCCATTTCTGGGTATACAACCAAAGGAATATAAATCATTCTTTAACAAAAATATATGCACGCATATGTTCACTGCAGCTCTATTCACAATAGCAATGACATGGAATCAACCCAAATGCCCATCAATGATAGAATGGATAAAGAAAATGTGGCACATATACACCACGAAATACCATGCAGCCATAACAAGGAATGAAATCATGTCGTTTGTAGGGACATGGATGGAGCTGGAAGTCATTATCCTCAGCAAACTAACACAGGAACAGAAAACCAAACACTGCATGTTCTCACTCATAAGTGGGAGCTGAACAATGAGAACACAAGGACACAGGGAGGGGAACAACACACACTAAGTTGGGGGGTGGGGGGTGGGGGGAGGAAGAACATTAGGAAAAATAGCTAATGCATGCTGGGCTTAATATCTGGGTGGAAGGTTGATAGATGCAGCAAACCACCATGGCAAACAGTTTACCTGTGTAACAAACCTGCACACCCTTTACATGTACCCTGGAACTTAAAATAAAAATAAAATTTAAAAAAAGTTTGAGAAAAACAAAAGAAGCAAGCTAGAGATAAATGTGTGCTTCCTGGTATAACTGGTGATCCACTCAAACAGGAACACTCAGGTCTAGCAATTTTTCTCTAAACTGGATTAATATGGATACAAGTCAAATGGATCTAGTCCCTCCATTTATAGGAGAAATCAGAGAACTGTGCAGACTCAACCATATTTACTTGTACTAAGATTTTCTTTCCCAGAACATCTGGATCATGGCACTGACTGGTCATGTAAATCAAATATCCTAATATTACACCTACAGGACCAGGAAAAACTTGAATGACTAGTTTGGCCTCATAGTTCAGTGTCAGCAACACACGGAAGCCAAAAAACAGTTGGTCTTAATCTTTTCATTTGATCCATCTGGACTCATCCTCACCAAAAGCCATCTGATTTTAATAATAAAATCTTCGCCTTCACCTCCAACCTAGGCTGCCTATAACAATATTGAGTCTGAAGCTGGGCGCGGTGGCTCACACTTGTAATCCCAGCACTTTGGGAGGCCGAGGCGGGCGGATCACGAGCTCAGGAATTCGAGACAAGCCTGGCCAACATGGTGAAACCCTGTCTCTATGAACATACAAAAGTTAGCCAGGGGTGGTGGCACATGCCTGTAATCCCAGCTACTCAAGAGGCTGAGGCAGGAGAATTGCTTGAACCCGGGAGGCGGAGGTTGCAGTGAGCCAAGATCGTGCCATTGCACTCCAGGTCTGGGCAACAGAGCAAGACTCTGTCTCGGGGAAGAAAAAAAAAAAAAACAAATATATTGAGTCTGAAGTAGACTAGAAATGAAATTTTTTTTTTTTTTTTTTTTGAGACAGAGTCTCACTCTGTCATCCAGGCTGGAGTTCAGTGGCATGATCTCTGTTCACTGCAACCTCCGCCTCTCAGGTTTAAGCAATTCTTGTGCCTCAGCCTCTCAAGTAGCTGGGATTACAGATGTTCACCACCACACCCGGATAATTTTTTTTTATTTTTAGCAGAGATGGGGTTTTGCCATGTGGCCCGGGTTGGCCTCAAACTCCTGAGCTCAGGCAATCTGCCTGCCTCGGCCTCCCAAAGTGCTAGGACTACAGGCGTGAGCCACCGCGCTTGGCGTTGAAATGATTTTCTAATGAGTCTTCAGGGCAGCTGATATGGTTTAGCTGTGTCCCCACCCAAATTATTTTAGCTCCCATAATTCCCAGGTGTTGTGGGAGGGACCCAGTGGGAGATAATTGAATCATGGAGGCGGTTTCCCTCATACTGTTCTCATGATAGTGAATAAGTCTCAAGAGATTTGAGGGTCTTATGAGGGGTTACCCTTTTGCTGGGCTCTCTCTCTCTGCTCTTGTCTACCACCATGCTGAGACATGACTTTCGTCTTACACTGTGACTGTGAAGCCTCCCCAGCCATGTGGAACTGTGAGTACATTAAACCACTTTCTTTTGTTAACTGCGCAGTCTCAGTTACGCTTCTATCAGCAGCATGAAAACAGACTAATACGACTGCAATACTGTTGTGTTGTTAGGTTTTGTTCTAGTCTGTTTTGGAAGTGCGGTGGTAGAAACAGGAGAAGCATAGAGAAAGAATAACAAGAATATATAGTCCAGGAAATTTTACCGGGAGAGCCTTTTATACCATGTTCCTGGAACACAGGGTTTCCAACAACTCAATGTACAGACTGTACAGACTCACTATGCTTTTTAAAATGTCTTTTATTGGTTGTACATTTTCTTATGAGATCAACACACCATTTTCTTTCAAGAACACTTTGCTCCTGAATACTTAATGTTACTTTTCCCAGCTATGAAAGTCATAGCAAGCACTTTGACAGAAAAGGGTGGTTGGGTATGTTTTGCCATTATCACTGTCTTCTCTATCATTAAACTGTTGTTTGAGTCAGTTTGTAGATTGAGACAACATTGAACACAACACACACGGTGTGAAGTTTTACACGCATATACACACATCTGGAGACCAGTTACAGTGTCTGCAGCTTGGTCCTTTCTCCTCAGCAGTATGAAACTGAAGAATATCCTGAGATAGGAAGTAAACGTGAAAGTTCCTCATTAAAAGAGGAGGTCAAGCTTGATTTAATCTCCCAATTTCATTTTCTTTTTGAGGTGGTCAGAGGGGACCCAGAACGGTAGCCAGATGAACCATGGAACAACCACGTGGTTTAACATCTCAGCCGTTTTCCTTGGTCAAAAACACAGATTCACAGAAATATTTCATGGCACATCAGAAACCTGCTTTTGAAAAATATGATCTTGGATTTGAAAGGAGGGAAATGAAAAGCCTGTTTTTTACTAGATGTGATGGGAAATTTCACCACAGAATGACCTACATACTTGTAAGGCAAAATTACCCTCACCTTTGGCAATTATTATAATTACTTGTCTATTGACTGATAGAAGTCAATCATCCAGTCTTGTCCCCCATCAATGTTATTTGCATGAAAAGATGAATTTCTCAAGAATAGAGACCCAGGACAGGTGGCTTCTCCAAATGTTAAAAACAAACATAATTTCTTTAAAGCTACATTATCCCTCAATTCAGTATATTTCTGGGAACACTATTAAAACTTGACCTACGTTAACACCAATGCTTATATCTACTGCAAGTCCTGCATACTGGCTATTTCCTTGGCTTTAGGATTTGGAGATAACATCATTAATAATGATAAACAATAGTTCAAATGAAAAAAATGCACACAACCTGGGTGACAGGAAAGCTAGCCTAAAATGAATATGTTTGGAGCCACCAAAGCCAACAGGCAAAGAAAACAAAGGCATGCCGTCCCACAAAACAGGTATTTTAAATACAATCCTGAGGCCTTATTGAAGTTATCACTTGATGCTCATATATTTCCATATAGAAAAACACAGTTAGATAGACACCCCCAACTCCTTCTTTCCTTCTTCAGCTCACAAGCAAAGAGTTCCCAAAGGCCAGAATTTAAATTTAATATTAACCTCAAGAGCATGGAAACATTCCACCCCATGCTTTAGAGGTCTTTACTTTATAAACTTCTAATGAGTTTCATGCTCTACAGTTCAGCCTGCCTCATTCACAAAGAGACAATGCGGCAATCCATAAAGAAGAGATTATTCCAACCAGAAAAAGCTGCACCTGGCAGGAAAGATGGGCACCTCAATGAGGGAATCCACTGAATAGCATTCATTCTTTTATTTTAAACTCACCAGAGACACCACTTTGAAGTGCTGGAGGTGGGTTTTGAAAGACAGGGGGGCATAGGACCTCTCCGATCTCCTTTCAGAATATTTCAGGTACCAAGAAGAGGTAGCAAGCTCCTAACTAGCTTATGGAACTACCTCATTCTAGCATCAGGGCATTTTCCACTTGCTCAAAGGCTCTCTGCAATAAACATGGTTTGAAAATAACTTTAGGGTGCAACCTAGGCAAACAATCAATCATATATACAAATAACGTGTGTCTATCACAAAATTTACAGAAGGTAAGAAAACGTGTTGTTGTGTTTTCTTACAAAGACCATATTAATAAATGGAAGCAGCATTTTCAGCTATGAAACTGAAGCACAAAGAAAGCTGGAGAAATCCACCTCTTTTATTAAAATTCTTGTAAAGTTCAATTCCATAAAGAAATTCTAGTGTCTCATCAAGATTTTCACAAAATATATAGAAAACTGTTCATGTATTTAAATAATGTGAAACTACATTCCTAACACCTCTTTCAGCTTTACATGACTCAATTTGATGATTCAGTATCATAGGAAGTATGTCCTAGTTGTGTAACTGAATTACACAAAAAAATACTTTTCCTCTAAAAATACCTATTATTCTATTAAAACATCATTTCAGTTCATATAGAAAATCACTCCACTCAGAAAATAAATTTGAGGCTAAAGAATAAATCAAACACAGAGGTAATACAGGAGATAAACAGAATTTTCTTAATCAAACCTCCTCAAGTGGCTTCTATGCAGATATTGGCCAAGAACACTACAAACTGCTGCCCAGTGTAAAGTTTTGGCACATATAGTGTTCTAAAACAGTTGCTGTCAAACCCCAGCTATTAAATTTGCTCTAGTGGCAAACATAACACTGTCAGAATTCACCAGACTCTTTATGTGTGTGTACAAGGCACCTGATATGACTCAGTTGGTGTTTAAGCATTCCCTTGTGTGCAGCTCATGACAGATACACCACCACAGCTTCAAGCTTCTAAAGGCTGTACCAGGTTTCCATTACCCTTCTCCACATACAACACCTTTGCAAAATGCAGCAAGGGGTAGCTCTGTTAGCTGGAGTCTCCTCTGTTACCTTGAGTCCCTCCCACAACACGTGGGAATTATGGGAGCTAAAATAATTTGGGTGGGGACACAGCCAAACCATATCAGCCGCCCTGAAGACTCATTAGAAAATCATTTCAAGGCCAAGCGCGGTGGCTCACGCCTGTAGTCCTAGCACTTTGGGAGGCCGAGGCAGGCAGATTGCCTGAGCTCAGGAGTTTGAAGCCAACCTGGGCCACATGGCAAAACCCCATCTCTGCTAAAAATACAAAAACTTACAGACCGTACCCCTGTCTGTGTCAACATTGTCCAAAGGATTTGCTTTTTTCTGATAGGTCAATGAACAAAAATGGTAACTCCTGCCTCTGCAAACCTAGAGATGCAAAAATTCCACTGCATATGAAGAGCCCAGTCACTCCACTCCTTGTCACTGAGACAGTGAACAAAGATCAGGTCATTCTCAACCACTTTAGGAAAATGCCCCATATAAGGATCTATAATGCATGGCTGTCATACAACAATTCCTTGCACTTTTCTTTCAAAATGATTTATGCTCAATTAAAATTAAATGACCCTGTCTTCTTGCCACCTATCTCCCTATCTCTGTGAGCATACTCAATACAGCAAAAGCCAGGGACTCACAGCCATGGTTGGCTATAAAATTTCCCATATTTGAGACTGTTTAAAGTCCTAAAGTGGTCATTTAATCCAATGTTCCCAAGTTTTTAATGGCCACAGAGACTTCCAGTTAAAAGGAACAATACTAGAAACCAGATATTCCGACTGGAGGTTGACAGAGGTTCAGATAGGCAGAGTTCACCTTCATCACACTCTCTTTCCCTTCTGTTCATAAGAGACCCTCAGGGGCACCACTGAATATGGTCTGAAAACCACAGCTGTACCTCACTCTTATCTCCCCAAGTATTGAACATACAACAGGACAAACAACTTGAGATCAGAAAAATAAAATAAAATAAAACAACAACTTCTTCCCCATAATTCATGGCTTCTGAAACTTCAAACTAGCTTTGAGTATTATATTTTAAAATTATAAAATCTAGTTCGTCTGGTGAAGACCTGTAGTGTATTTCTCAGTACATTCACAGTTCTCTGCATTATGGGAAAGAAGCCTGCTCATCAGGTAACCTTCTCTAACATCCACCTTTCTTAAAAATGTCTGCCGTCTGGAACAAAAGGTTAAGGAGCTCAGGCTTTGGTATTTGTGTTTCTTTACCCAGAGGTGGCTGATGGATGAGGTGTATATTCTCAAAATGCTTTAGGCACATTTCCCGTTAAGCATTTACTTTTTGTTCAGCCATTTGTCTGAAAAGGTAACTCTTTCAAATCAATAACACTAGGGATACAAAAGAAAATGTTCTGATATCCAAATTAATGCCACTCTCTGGATCTTCTTATAGCTCAGTATTTTTAAGGAAAAATAACAATAAAGGTTTGGCTTTTTGATGGGTTTTCCCATAGGAAATCATCTCTATAATATAGTAACACTGCAAATAAATTAAAAGATATACTTGTCTGCCAGCTTTTTTTTTAATCAGCTTGCTCCTTCAAGGGGTTCCTAATTTAGCATCAACCTTTGCATTTATCACTTCTTCCAGCCCCCAAACATGACTTCACATCACTGTTCAGCCTTATATTCCAAAGTCCAGCAACAATCCCCTAAGATAGTGGTTTGACTTACTTTGTTGAAATATCTTGCAGACTCCAACACAAATATTGGTAGTGACCAAATGATGCAAGTTACTCATTTGTGACCACAATAGAATATTACTTAGTGAAATCAGATACCCAACCTTGCTGCTCATCTTTAAAGGAAGTTCTTATTATAAGGTCGCATGTTTGGAATGAGGGTTTCACTTAAACTTTTCTTAGATAGCCCTTAAATTTTTAAGAACTGGAAACAATAGGGTTCATTTAGGCAGACTGATACAAAATTGTTGACTTTGATTTTTGTTATATGAAAATGGCCAGATCAGTTTCTTACCACAAAAGCATTAAGTCAGTCCAGGTCATCTGTGACCAGCAGAGAAATAGCAAGCAAACTGCAGCAAAGGAAAACAGAAAAGACTTTTGAAGGCCTGGTCTAAGTTACAAACTCCAGAGATTACTTAGAAAGTTCTGTTTCCCACATTAAGACACAAGTAAATGCCTAAACTTGCCGATACTCTCCCTGAGTTCAGCCTCCAGGCCTTAAACATTAGCCTCCTTCCTTGAAAAAGACCCTGAATCTCAGAAATGCAAAAGTATAAACTGGAGAAAGCTATGGAGCACATCAAGATTAACTGCCCACAAAAAAATTCTGTTCATACTGACGACATCTAAGAAACAAATACAACATAATTCTTCCAAAATTTAACTGTAAACTCTCAAAAATAAAGGGCTCAATGTCCAAGTTCAAATGATAATACAAGTGATGTCAAGATACTGAAAGTCCCAAGGAATTAGGCTGAATATTTTTAAGTTCTATTAACACATGTCTGTGTTACAAGATGATACTGATTTCTTACCAACAAAAATTCCCTACTACGAAGTTTTTTACTTTATGTTTCTGCTTAGACTAGCAAGTGCCTTCATCACCTCTATAGCAAAGAGGCTCTCAGAGGAGTTTTGCTTGAAAAAGGAATTTGGGTCAGAAACTGAAAAGATTACCTTCCACTAAAGTCTTGATTTCAAACTACTTCATTAGAAAAATCTGTAATAGTACAATGATATTTGCATAGCTGTAAACAGTGACTTTTAAACCTCAGAAAAATAACACATCTTCTATGTAGTCACCAGGAACAGGTAGTGAGTGATGTATTTGGTGGCAATGTGCTTCCCCTGGGAGGATAATTTCATTTTGAAGACTCTGGAATTCGGGTTTTATTTCCCTAGGTGAAGAGAAAAACATTCTTTTAGGTAAATTGCCAGATCAAATACTTCAATATGCCCTGTTAAGGAGTTTCCAAGTATCATTCTAAGCATAAGGTATGTTTGTCTAATGGTGCAGCAGGAAAAAGAATGTTTCTGAATAATAAAGAGACTATAGCTTTAACCAAGATGTGTGCTATTGTTCTGGAAGAAAAAAAAAATGAGAAAGCTTCGGTCACTGGCAGACTGTCATTTTTATAGCATTCTGTATGGCAAAGAGGGTGCAAGTCCTAACAGAGGGTGAAGCAAATTACATAGCTGTTCTAGTTCTATAGGGAAGACAGGACCTTCCACTAGAGGCTACAGGGCCCATAAATTCAACTAGGGCCAGCAACCCAAGAAAATCGCATCAGAAAGGAGGCATTTTGCATAGGCCCCTTAAAATTGAAATTTACTGATGATTAAAAAAAGAGAAGTACTCCTCCCACTTTTGTGGGACAGCACAAAATGGGTAGGCCTGAGTCTTCTGTCGCAGTGAGAACAGGGAGCTTTCAGAACACCTGAGGACAAATTTTGTGACTACAAACTACTCTTTCCTACTTCCTTAAAATGTGAACAGATAATTGAGGTGGATGAGTTGGAAAAAGTTAAGAACTCTATCTGCCTTCTTCTACGTTTGAGGTAAGTCTGACCTCCCAAATTCCCCAATCTCAGTACAGGTCAGGGAATAGAGAGATTGACTAGTGTCTGGGTTCGTGATTCTCTTGTGTATAAACCACACTACAGAAAGAAAGAAAGAAAATGCAAATAACCTAAGCCAAGGATACAGTTAACAACTAAGAGAACTGTGACATTTATTTCCAAATTGAAGTAAATTATGTTGGTGATTGCATAGAAATGGAAAAAGTAAGTACTTCAGTTTGATCTGAAGAAAATTGTTCTATCAGCTTCCAGAACAATTCATACTTACCTGAGGACATTAACAAGCACCTTTCATGGGACTAAACAGTCCTCATCCTTTCTGAATCCAGTTTCCTATGTCCATTTTCCTAATCTGCCTCAACAGCAGCTGAGCTCAATAGTCACTAAAATGGAAGAGCTCTACACATCTAGTTAATCAATTAGAGTTTTATATTTAATGCTCTAAGACTGGTGTTGGCAAACCACGGCCTGTGGGCCAAATTTGGCCCATTGCTTGGTTTGTAAATAAAGTTTTATTGGAACACAGCCACCAGGCTCATTCATTTGTGTACTGTTTATAGATGTTTTCATGATACAACAGCAGAGTTGAGTAACTGTGACAGAGATGGTATAAAACACAAAGCCAAAAATATTTACTATCTGGTCCTATACAGAAAAAGTTTGCCAACCCTGGTCTAGAATGTCACAGTTAATATTCTACAGAACAGAGCTACTAACCCTGTGGAGTATATAAACTGCAACCCCCTCCCAACAACAACCAAAAAAAGTTTGCAAAATTATGTGTTTCATATACAATGTAAATTTTCCTAGGGAGAAGGTCCTAGCTTTCAACAGATTCCCAAAAGAATCCATAGTACCCAAATTAAAGCCAAAAAAAACCCCAAAGAGCATCTTTAGTTGTCAGCACATTTAACAGCGCTAGAGCCACTCAAACACAAGAGGAACATAGACCTCCTAGAATAAAATAGCTTTCTTTCTATTCTATCGGGTCTGGTAGCTCCTTCTTCCTAGATTTTACTCTGGCATTTTTCCATCTGACTATGTAAATTTTCAGAGGTCTAATTGAAAACTGCACCTTCCATTTGAAAAGTTAAAAAAAAAGTCCTATGAAGTTGACATTTATTCGAACACCTTTTCACTTGCTAATTGATTAAAAGCAGAAGATCCTTTGAGCCAACAAATCCCTCTTCAAGTCATAGATAGATGTTAAGAAGGCAAAATCCCAGCGCAATAGACATTTAATTCATTTTACTAGATCTGACTACCAGCTCCAATAAATTTTGTAAATATACAAATCTTACCTTCGAGGGCAGAGGGAGTAACACAGCCAAAACAGCATTTGGGTAGGAAATTAGGAACTAGGTATCCATTGTCCTTTCAGGCCAAAGAAACAAGTGTTTTGTTAGACACTTTTAAGAGAAACAGAATCGTTTCTCTGAGCATAACTAATAAAGCCCCTTGGTCAACAAAGACATTTTAGTGATAAACTATGCAACATTAACCCCTCTCTGCCTCCTTTGAGATTATAATTCCCAAGACACTAAACAAGTTCAATGGGAGAAATCAGGAACCCTGTCCATCTTAGCACCAGCCTCCTCCAATGCTGGGGCTTATGAGTATTGCATTTTTCTAGACTAAGACACTATGGCACTGCAGGACTGATGAACAGCAAAGAAGAGTAGGGTTGCAGTTAAAAAATGAATTAGCCAATGGCAAGCAAGAACAATACTAATCATAACAAAACAAAGAGTGAAATAATGTGGAGAGTCGAGTGGCCAAGAATTTCATTTTGAGGGTCACCAACAGCAGGCAGTGCAAACATTGGCATAATAGTTATCTGTGGTCCCCAAATTATGTACTGAGATATCCCAAGGCACCACAGAACACACACAGGCTAAGCAAGATGTTGTAATTTTTTTTTTTTTTTTTTTGAGATGAAGTTTCGCTCTTGTTGCCCAGGCTGGAGTGCAATGACACGATGTTGGCTCACTGCAACCTCTGCCTCCCGGGTTCAAGCAATTCTCCTGCCTCAGCCACCTGAGTAGCTGGGATTACAGGCATGTGCTACCACACTCAGCTAATTTTGTATTTTTAGCAGAAACGGGGTTTCATCATGTTGATCAGGCTGGTCTCAAATTCCTGACCTGAGGTGATCCACCCGCTTCAGCCTCCCAAAGTGCTGGGATTACAGGCGTGAGTCACCGTGCTCAGCCAATGTTGGAAATTTTTAAGGGAAATATAGTGACATATGCAGGACACTGTGCAAACTGCTATTATTAAGCTGTTGGGACCTAATTACTTAAAACACTGAACTATTAAGTATATATTTTGGCCTTGGGCACCATAAAAAAAATTACTAAGACAACTAATGGCACCCTGAACACAGAAAGTTTAGGAATCTCTGGCACATACAATTTTTTGTTAGGCTTGAAGGATATACAAGAACTGTAAAATACAAACAATTTCAAGCCATGCCCATACATACTCGTTTCCATTTCAGATGGCTTAACTGTGATAAAAGCTGCTTATTTAACCCATTTGTTCTGATTAAATCAGTGTGACCAAACACAGTCTTTAGAAAAAATAGATTATTCCCCCACATCAGGACCTTCAATCATAGAAAATAGGTGACTTTCACGTGCAAAATCCGTGACTACCTGATATTTTATCAACAAACATATACCTTTATGTGGGTTCTATCTCCTTCAAAGTAGTCATTTTGGGAGATTACACTTATTCTGGTGGAAGAATGACTCTGCTTAAAAATAATCATTCACGGCCGGGCACGGTGGCTCACGCTTGTAATCCCAGCACTTTGGGAGGCCGAGGCAGGCGGATCACGAGGTCAGGAGATCGAGACCACAGTGAAACCCCGTCTCTACTAAAAAATACAAAAAATTAGCCAGGCGTGGTGGCGGGCGCCTGTAGTCCCAGCTACTCGGAGAGGCTGAGGCAGGAGAATGGCGTGAACCCGGGAGGCGGAGCTTGTAGCGAGCCGAGATTGTGCCACTGCACTCCAGGCTGGGTGACAGAGCAAGACTCCATCTCAAAAAAATTATAAATAAAAAAAAACCATGCACTTTGGGCAGGGGTAGGGGGCGGGGTGTGGAAATCTTCATTTGAAATTATCTCCAGAGCCCATGACATGGTGTTTTACAAAGATTCAATGATGCTAAAACTCCAGCTCTGAGGGAAGATTTAACTTCTAGAAATTATCAAACAGAACTTTGTGCTAAATCTGATAAACAAGGCAGGTAAATCAAAGAGGGAAACACCTGGTAAGGATTTTTGTAAAAAGCAAAACAAACAACAACAAAACCTAAGTAATAATTCTCAAATGATGACACACATCTCAGAGGAGGGAGTGGATTCTAAAGCCTTTTCTGAAAGAGAAGTGGCAAAAATAATTTAATAGCATTATTTATATAAATATGTAGCCTCTCAAAGTGGCTATTCTGGTGGGCAATATTCATTGATACGTACAAACATAGGGTAATAGTCTTAAAAGTTACACATATTCCTTTTCTGGCACACCTCTTAAACCAGTAATATCAAAAAAATGGCTATTTTAATCAACATTTTCAAAAATTATAACACGGACAATTATATGATACAAAATCAAATACACCTGGGGAAATAAGCATGATCTCTTTTGTAGAGCTATACTGATTTTGTAATACATTGATAGGTGTAGACAGGGCTGATATTCAGATGGTCTACGCTGGTGGGGCATTAACTATTTTGAGGGTCATCCGTGAATACAGATGTCTTTATATGTAAGTCTATACGTACAGCATACTCCCAATTTATATATAGTTTAGGTATCTTGACTTTTTCAAAAGTTGGTTGATTGGCACTTACAACACAGTTTTCCAAAAACAAAACCATGCTCTAAAATTTAGTCTCGTGAGGCTATCAGGTCATTCTTTTGACATTAGCGTATAAGACATTTAATAACAGTGCAAAATATTGCTTCTCTGGGGAAAAGGTGTTCTAAACTTCCTATCAGTATCCCAGGAACATGCCTTCGCTCATAGTGAAAAAGAGATTTCCACTGATGAGGACAGGGAAAGAAATAGGACCTGTTGTTGTTACTCTCTGCAATGGCATGTTACTCCCTGCAAATGTTCAAAAGAAAGTAAATTTAAGTCAGTTCTCTTTAGAAGGTACTAGATCAGTGTTCTGAACCCAGCTTCATATCAGAATCACACGAAGGTGTGTAAAAAACAAAACAAAACAAAAAACAAAAAAACACCGATTCCTAGGCCCCACCAGTTAAATCCAAATCTCTGGTGGCTGGAACACTGGCAGCGACAGTGTTCACAGCTCCCAGATGGTTCCAATGTGCACCAGGGTTGAGAAGCATAGACTAACTTTTTCTCTACCCTACTATTAATATGATTGTTTTTGCAAGTTTGGCCTAGGTTCACAGATGGGAGAGGCGTACGTATGAGAAGTTACACATTTTGTTTAGAATGTCTCAAAGTGGAAAAACAGGTAAGAGTAATCGGACCTAGACCAGAGAGACAATTTGCTTTACATCGTTCATCAAAAGCTAAAATGGAGTAACTGGATTTTTTTTCCTATTGCTTCCTGTTTTCATAGATGGGTGAATAAAGTAAGGAATACAATTGTAATTTTTCTCTTGATCTCAAAGAGAAGAACTTCCAGATTTAGGAAGATAGATGGGGAAGTGAACAGCCATAATCACTCGGGTGATACTCCTTTTCTGGCTAGAATAAAATGAGGACAGAGGTAGCTTCAGAGCAGAAGAAACTCATGTTTAATCAAACAGATATAACTTGGAACTGAATATGAAGAAGTGTTCGGAAGTGTCACACTGATTCTGGGCAGGAGCAACTCCTCCTTGTCAAGAACAAGGAGGAAAAAATGCAAACAGAGAAAAATATATGATTGCACTTCAAAATCTAAAAGGGGAAGGAAGAGAGGATTCAGGGAAGCAATCCTCTCCATATTGAACGTGAGGCCAAGAAAGAAAACGTAAGGTTTTTTCTTCTTCTTTTTAAAATCAAATTCCTCTGTCCTTCCTTGTCCAAAAGCAATGCTTCCTGGTTATTCATCATAGGTCTATGTTTTCCCTGTCAATTACTTCACTCCTTGATCATCAAGAAACCTAGAGCTACAAATCATAGAACCTGTGGGTATATTTAGCCATGAGAAAGAACTTTTGCTGTTTAGTCAACTTGCTAGGAGCTCCCAATGAAGCTCGTCTGCTATAGAGGAGCCAGCTATTGCACACTGCTGAAGAAAGATGCGGCCTCAACTCAACTTGTGGTCATCTGGTAGTCCATGCCTAGGCATTAATTCAACCTTTCCCATTATTTCCTCATCTTATCAAAGAATTACTCACTACCTTTAATTTTCTCCTATTCTAGCCCTTCTATGAATAGTAAGGCTGCTTAACTGAACAAGAAAACAAACAAAGCCAAAGACTACATTAACTACAAAGGCAATCCTTAGAACTTACACATGGCAGGAGGGACAAACGCAGAAGAAGGCACCATTTTTTTCTGTGGTTTAACACATCTCCCCCTCAAAACTGACAAATGTCCTCCTTACCAAACAGAGATGCTCATAGAAACCACTTGGCAGGACTTGTGAATTGCCAAATAGACACACAAACACACACACACACACACACAGGTAGATGAATAGGTAGGTGGATATAAAATCATATTACGAATCACTTTCCACTAATACTATACCACAAGTGTTGGGAGAACCAAATGTTTTACCCTTTGAGCTGTGATATGAGTGATTTTTATGTTTTCCAAAGTTGGGAAAAAGAATATGACCAGAGCATCTTGCCACTTCCCCTAAAAGATGTGGTGATCACCCAGGATTGGGCAGATGTTTGCAAAAATGGCAGCAGTCACAACAGCTGGAACAGACATTTCACAAGAAGAGCTCCTTTTTGATATTTTTATAATATTCTCAAAGATGCATATTAAATAATTTCTTCTGGACCACAGACACAATTGAACTTAAAAAATAAAAGCCCTATAAATATTGCTAACCCAACCTTGTCTTTTTTTTTTTTTGAATCTCCCTTCTTGTATAAAATGGAATCTTTTCAACCAAGCACTTAAACATAAATATTAAAATAATAAATGGGACAAACTACAAATCTACTTATAATTTCATCACTACTGTAGCACCTTTTTGTCAGGGCCAATGCATTCATTTTGTAAAGAATAAGAGAAGTCTGAGAAGCTTGAGGACTCATATGACACATCATTAAATATTTAATCACCTTTTGAAGTCCTAAGCCTTTATCATAATTCATCCATCTAGACAGTTCATTCTATACTATAGATTCCAAGGCCCCCTTAAGAGGGGGATTAAAAAGAAAATTGGGAGAAAACCCTCTGAGAGGCAGGGTTAAATTATCTCAAAGATGACTTTCTATTGATGCTGTAGTAAACTTGCTTCACCCCGAAACCCACCAATCCACAGTAGGGTCAACCAATTAAGTCCATTGCTTTTTAGTCTCCAAGAATCAGTTTTACAAAAGATGCCACATCTGTTCCTTTGGATTCATGTAGGGTGAAAAATGGATGTTGCTAGAAAAGAAAAAGAAAAAACATGGTATTAATATCTCTCACTGACAATCAATATATGAGATTAGCAAGTGAATAGATCTGCTTGGTACAGGGATTAAGTATCCCTATCAGAGCTAGACTGGGCTTTTCCTACCCTTTCCAAAATCAAGCACACATCTAGTGATGCAAACATTTTAAAGATATCTCTTAGTTGTCACTCTTTCCATCTTGATATCTCTAGGTTTCCACTATATTCTTTAAATTTAAAAAAAAAAGTGTAATTATGCTACATAAGTCTCATCTGGAGCAAAATACAAAGATTGACAAAAAACAACCCAAACTCTGATTTACAAATAGCCCTGGGCCCCACAAGGTCATTTTAGGCTAATACAGTAGTAAGATAACAAGACAATTCATAGGTGTATGCACTTTTTTTTTTTTTTGAGATGGAGTCTCGCTCTATTGCCCAGGCTGGAGTGCAGTGGTGTGATCTTGGCTCACTGCAAACTCTGCCTCCCGGGTTCCGGTGATTCTCCTGCCTCAGCCTCCCAAGTAGCTGGGACTACAGGTGCATGCCACCATGCCTGGCTAATTTTTTATATTTTTAGTAGAGACAGGGTTTCACTGTGTTAGCCAGGATGGTCTTGATCTCCTGACCTTATGATCTGCCAGCCTCAGCCTCTCAAAGTGCTGGGATTGCAGGTGTGTGCCAGCATGCCCGGCCAGCAGTATGCACTTTTATTTCTCAGGAAAAAGACGATGGAATGAGAAGCCAATTTTGTTGAATAGTAAATGTGCAAGGAAGGTAGCCCTCGCCCTTGACGTTGGAGAATTGGTTTAGACTAAAACAGTTAAAGCCATTTGCCAAGCCACGAGTTATATTTATGTCTCTCCTGGTGAAGAGTTCATCCATCTGAAAAATAATGTAGACTGCCAAACTCTAGTTATGTGCAGAGAAAACCGAACTCGGAGGTTAAGGATTGAAAAGGGAAAAGAAGAGTCTCTATCTTCACAGCTCAGATCAAGTAAACTCTAAAAACATAACAAGTCTTATGCTTTGCTAGGGGAACAAGCATGGTATGTGATTCAAGAGGCCATGCATTTCAAAACAATTCTGAACAGGAAGCCATTTTCTCTGCACTAGAACAATTCTCCCCAGATTGCTCAATTTTGTTACAATAAGTGCCCGGCTCTCACAGTGGAAGCTGCCACCTCTACTTAGAAAGATACATCAGGTCATGAGCCACAGTTCTTACGGTGGAAATAGAACCAACCAAACCTACCCAAAAAGGATAATTCCTACAGGTAGAACTTAGTCCCACGTGTCTCACCTCCCCTGCTCACTTCCTTGACTGCCTGGTAGTACTATTTTCAATGACCAGTTGAGTAGCTAAATGTAAGCATTTTTACATCCAGACACATAAGTGACTCACTCTGTTTCCCCTGACTTTAGGGAGTTTAGTTTACAACCTTTATGTTGCCCAGCTGTAGGTTTTCTAATTATATTTGTTTTAAACCTGACAGCGGAGGGTTGGATGAGTCAGCTCCGTGGAAAACTGAGTTCCCACTCATGGAAATTCTAGGAAACAATGCAAATGGGAAAGGAACAAAGAAATAAAAACCCCAAAGAAGGTAGCTGGTCACGATTAAGTATCATGACTCAGAAAATGGAAAAGAGATTTTCTCCCTTTGTCCATCTGAGGACACAGGTTGGGTGTTGGCTCGGATCCTTACACTCATGAAATGAACTGAAGCTCTGAGTGCCAGGTCCTTCCTCCTGACCTCCCTCAAAAACTAAATAGCAGCCATACTTCTGATTAGTAACCACATACACAGCACACTTACCAAGGACTCTACCATCATGCTTATTAGCTTTCCCACATCCTCTGGACATTTGGAAATCTTTTAATGTACTTAAAAGCTTTTTACTATCAAAACAGGACATGCCAAACCTCAGATTATCTTGGTGACTGCTTCCAACACCTGCCAGCCCCACCTTGCCTTTTGTTCTGCTAGTGGCTATTAGCTCAGTAGATGTTGCCTGAGTCTGCAAATGAATTAAATAATCTGACTTGAAGTCTTTAATAAAAAAAAAAGAAAATCCCTAGGCATCTTTCCATTTATTCCCAGGTTGAGAAAATGCTATGAGAGCCAGAAGGACACGGGGGAGGAAAACGGGTAGGCATGACAAATGGAAAGTGTGACTTGCCTTCTTGTGTGGGTTTTGAGGCTGTAAAAGGTTAAGAGGGAATCCAGTCCCTCCTATAAGCAATGGATTAAGATTAGCAAGGGCAGCAACCAGGAAATGGGCAAATGAGGGACTATGAATAATACTCAGACTATAGTCCCAGGCTGGGTTTAAAAGAGGAGCCGGGGAGACAAGAAGGGAGGCCTTTATACCATTTAGGCTCACTGATGTGCCTGAAGAAAACATGGAGATCCATGAACATACGGTGAGGAATACAGAGACAAGCTACAGTCACCAGCAGGTCTCCCTGTCCCATGCATAGCACCTCATCCCTTAAGACTATGGTTTTGAATGGGTCAGGCATCTTTGTTTAACATACAATTCAACCTAGAACTTCCTAAGATAATTGGAGAACATAATTATTTCACTGGGCAATCACTTGAATGAACTGGTTATCTTTTCTGGTGATTATCATCTAGGGCAGGGATCAGCTACCTATGACCCAGAGGCCAAATTCAGCCCACTGCCTGTTTTTTTAAATAAAGTTTTATTGGAACACAGCCACACACACCCCATTTTTTTTTTAACACATTGGATATGGCTGCTTTCACATTGCAACACTGAATTGAGCCATTGTAAACAGCAACTGTATAGCCTACAAAGACTAAAATACTTACTATTTAGTCCTTTACAGAAATCGTTGGCTGCTACCTACTTTAGAAGAACAAATTCTACTGAGTCATACTCCCCAGTGACATTTGAGAGAACAAGCAAATGACATGATCTTAAAGAATGCACACCCTTCAATCCGTGTTAGGGAGAGAAACATTTGGAATTTCTATAAGAGGGACATGTCTAGGTTAAGGCCTTAATTAAATTGTCCTTCACCTGGAAAAAGGATTATTTTTTTCCTTCATACTTCCTCACCAGCTCCTAAAATCTAAACAATTGCCTCTCAGCAAGTGTTTTCCCAATGCTAAAGTCAGGGAGTTTGGACTCAGATTTTCCATTTGAAAACCTCAACTCCACAGGAAAGCAGGGAACAGTTATAGTCTTAAAAGGCAAGTCCATTTCCAGTACCACAAAGACTAATGCTGTAAGAAGAAAAGGGGAACTGACATGATTTTATAACATTAATATATATGTAGGCCATAAAATATCACAGGGTTAGAACATATTGCAAATGTAGAATTTGACATCAGCTGCCCATGTATATTAAGCATTCTTTTTCTCAAGCGTGTTTCAGTGAAATTTCTGATCCAAAACCATTTGGAAGAAGAAAAAGTAGCCGGAAATATATAGAAAATATTCTTCTTATCCAAACAGTTACAAAACATGGCAACTTTAGAATAGGAATACAGGTGCACACTTGTAGTCCCAGCTACTTGGGGGGCCCAGGCAGGGGGATTGTTTCAGCCCAGGAATTCGAGACCAGCCTGGGCAACACAATGAGACTCCATCTCTAAAAAATAAAAATTAAAATATAAATAAGTAAAATAGGATTACAGGCTCCATAGTATCCTACAAGAATAACTCTATATCTACTGTATTTTATGTGAAATTAATTTTAAAATGCCCTAGCGGGTGCATAAGCACATTAAAAAAGAGTAAACAGAACCAAAAAAGCCTTTGACTGGCTATTAAAAAATAATAAGGAAGAAAATATTCAACTTAAACATGTACTATGCTAGGATTTTCTCAAACATTACTCATATTTCCTTCTTTAACTGTGAGTTTTAGTTGAATCAAGATGGTAGAGTGCTGAGCACCAGGGGCTGCCTTTTAATGGACCCAATGGAGGCCCAAGGAGATGGTCTCATCTCCAATTCATCCAGTTGCAAAATGGTTCAATCTTCAATCAAAGTGTAGGCAACAGACGTGAAAACCTACGTGATTGGCTGTAACTATCATGCATCTTCCTGATCAGCTTTCTATAACTCTTCCTGACTTGACATTTCCAAGCTGTGCTTCCTCATATCTAAGCCACCTCACCACAGCATTTGACACTAGGAATCCATGCTTCTAAGACATGCCCTGAGTTGGTCTTGAAGACAGCAGGGCTTGTGGCTGGGATAGCAGAGGAGCAAGCATTTAATGCCTCATGACTGACTGTGTTCCAGTAAGAAAGGGTGTCAGTGTTTTATTGCTTTTGAAATTGTGCATGAACGTAACTCTTCTTTCCCCCGCTAAAATGAAAACCTTGATAATTGAAACAAATCTGGGAGTTAACATAAATTAGCAAAGAGTCTGAATTTTATATATTTCTCCCCCTCAAAAATGTGTTTCTCCTACATTCAACATATACTTAGATAAATCAAAGCATTGCCAAGTTTAGGTCCTTGCCATTTGTATTTAGCTTAGAATCATTAGTAATTAGCTTAGAATTGTAGTTATCAGAGTTTTGTTTGTTTGTTTGTTTTTCTTTGAGACAGGGTCTCACTCTGTTGCCCAGGCTGGAATTCAGTGGCACAATCACGGCTCACTGCAGCCTTAACTTCCCGGGCTCAAGTGATCCTGCCACCTCGGCCTCATGAGTAGCTGGGCTACAGGCAAATGCCACCATGCCCGGCTAATTTTTTGTACTTTTTGTAGAGGTGGGGTTTCATCATGTTGCCCAGGTTGGGCTCCAACTCCTGGGCTCAAGCAATCTGCCCAAC
The DNA here is from genome assembly GCF_006542625.1 of Nomascus leucogenys. Lineage (NCBI taxonomy): Eukaryota > Metazoa > Chordata > Mammalia > Primates > Hylobatidae > Nomascus > Nomascus leucogenys. The sequence continues at coordinate 54,574,225 of NC_044394.1, forward strand.
TCGGCCTCCCAGAGTGCTGGGATTACAGGCATGAACAGCCACCGTGTCCTGCCTATAGTTACCACAATTTAAGAAACGTTATTTTAATACAACAATGCTAAGTCTTACTTTCTTCACTCTTGCTTTTTATAGACACAGCAAGTGATAAACTGTGAATGCTGAGGGAGTATAATTTAAACTAATAATGCTTTGTCTTACTTTTTTCCACCAAAGTGAAAACAAAAAGCAAAAATTTTTTTTCCTCCCTAGCTACCCACCAAAAAGTTGTTCATCTAATTTAGCCCAGATATTTGATCAAAAATTGATCAGTCAAATAGCATTTAAGTTTTCCTCATTATTGAAATCTCTTAAATCATACTTTCCTTAATTTTCTCTTAGTAATATGAGGATTCTCATATCTTTTAAATTCAAAAATATAAATTGTATATACATAATTTGCTCTGTATCATGACAGGTTTATTAGCCTGGAAAAAAACTACTAAGAATAGTGACAGGTCCCAACCTGTATTTAAGAAGGATGTAGGATGAACTCTTTAACTCTCTTTCCTGGAGTTCAAGTCCTGTCACTGATGTCTCAATGAACCAACTCTTCCAATATTGTGATGTGATGATAATTTAGGTCTTAGTGACTTTGCCTTTTATAGCTATTAGTATAGTCATGTTTATATTGCTAACAATACTCACCATTAGCTCTGGGTATGTAGGCCGTTCTTTGGAATTCTTCTTTAAGCTTAAAGAAAAAAAATTAATCATTAAAATCTAGAAGCCATATATATTTTCATTAGACAAGGATTTCAGAACCTGTAGAACACTAAACATAATCAGCTTTAAAAGCGTATTGAAAACACAGCCTCCTACCTTAACTTTCCTCTTCTGTAACGCTTATGTATTATGTTTTAAATCACCCTGGTTGTGCCTTAATGGGAAAAATAGTTGTGTGTGTGTGTGTGTGTGTGCACTTTCCTTCTGATACTTTACCAATGACATACACACTAATTTTTCTGATCTACAGCCATTGTATTTCAAAAATATCTACTTTCCTTCAAAGCAGCTTTTAATGCCATTTCCACAGACAAAGAAATTGGCAAGTGTTTCTTACATTGCCATTTGTTACTTCTTCACTGTCAGGTACCTGGTTCTTTTTGCTTCTGTTTCCCATGAATGCATAATTTGCTTTTATATAGTCCTAACGAAACCTGCCTGAGATAGAAGCAATAAACCCCTAATATTAATTTTCTTTTCCTTGAGACAGGGGCTGGCTCTGTTGCCCAGGCTGGGGTGCAGGGGCATGCAATCTCGGCTAACGGCAGCCTCCACCTCCCTAGGCTCAGGTGATCTTCCTGCCTCAGCCTCCTGAGTAGCTGGGATTACAGGCACGTGCCACCATGCCTGGCTAATTTTTGTATTTTTTGTAGAGGCAGGATTTCACCATGTTGCCCAGGCTGGTCTCGAAGTCTTAGGCTCAAGTGATCCACCTGCCTCAGCTTCCCAAAGAGTTGGGAGTACAGGTGTGAGCCACTGTGCCCAACCCCCCATAACATTTCTAAGGTAATACTACTTGTTTATGACAAAGGTAATAAGACCTGTTTACGACAGCTGATAAAAGAGAGAGCGCGCTCAGTGACAGCAATTATTCTTGTTAGAAATACTTTATGGTCATGTGCTGTTGTCAGGTGACTTCTGGTTATTCTGCTCTCCGTTGACACAGACATTTAATAATATTTGATACTGGAGGCAATAAGTGCTGTTACTTATTATTTAACAGTAATAAAACTGTAAGATGAAGAGACCAACCCATCATCCCATTATCAGCCCATCCCTATCCTCTATCCAACTCTGGCCTTAAAATGAAAAAAAAAGAAAGAAAGAAAGAAAAGAAAAGAAACAATTTACTTGGAGTTGGAATCCCAGGTTACAGAATGCAGAAAATGATGATTTTGAAAACTATGATTTGCAAGGCAACCTACAGACTCCTGTGCCCAATGGACCACAAAATCATACATGAATGGAAAGGAGCTTTGCCTGGCATTGGAATGGAAAGGAATTTTGCCTGGATTTGGAGGAATCAAAATGTAACTGATTATTAGGTTGCTGGGATTTGAGCTAATGGATCATTCTGAGCAAATGAGACCTAGTACGTGTGACGTGAGCTCTGCCTCACCCTCTGAAGCTAAGCATGACAGGGTAAGATACAGAACCATGAGAGAGCGAAGTAGTTCAGGCACTTCGAGAAACTGTGGTTTAAAACGAAATAAAATTAAAAAAAAAAAAAAAAAAAAAAACAGAGAGAGAGAAAGTTTTTGAACCAAAACAACTTAAAATCAGCCTACCAGTTTGTTCCAGGCAATGCTGTGGGTGGAAGCCAGGGAACCTGAGACAGGCTACGGGTAGATGTGAGGACAGAAGTTTCAACCTGGAACTGAGGGCAGACCTAGGACCTAGTGACCTCAGTGACCAGACAACCTATGAGAGAAAGTTTCATCTCAACTGAGGATAAAAATAAGAGCACATTAGAAAGAGGAATTAACAGCTGGCAAAGTCCGATTGATATGGGAATGTGTGCTGAGTGAAATGAATGAGTCTGTGTAACTCCCACTGATGGTTTTGTAGGTACCTAGATGCTGAGAGTCCAAGTGGGTGGTTCTCAGCTGGAGGTCATTTTGCTCCCAGGGGATATATGGAAAATGTCAGGAGGCATTTTTGGTTGTTACATCTGGTGGCAGGGTGTTACTGGCATCTAATAGGTAGAGGCCAGGGATGTTGCTAAACATCCTATAATGCACTGGGCAATCCCCCACAACAAAGAACACTCTAGCCCAAAATGTCATTAGTGCAGAGATTAAGAAACGCTGTGCTATGTGTAATAGGTGGCCCCTCCTTGTTGCAGCTTCCTCTCCCCTTCACTTAAAAGGACCATCTCCAGCTGGTTTGTCTGTCTTTAAGCACATTCTCACCACAACCGTCTCCTACCCTCAACCCTCAACCCCAGGAAGCAAGTGTTTCTTTCTAAGTTCAAGAGCTAGTTTACCTAGAAAGAAACACAGAAGCAGCAATGTGATCCCAGGAGCGTTGCTGACTTGCACACAGACCCTGGTAAAAAAAACAAACAGGCTAGAAGCCCTGAATTTCCCACTATTGTTCAAAGCAAATCAAAAACCAGAAATTCTTCTCTATCGTTGGAACAATGTAACACGCTAAGTAAATAACAAAAAGCACAAGCACAACATTAAATCCACACTCAATATTCAGATGGTTGACTCTGGATGTCTCTATTTAGACCTTAAACTCTGCATTGCATCTGGAACATTCTCATTGAGGACCCAGGCCCACTCCGTTACTAGCTTTCATCGGTCAACAACAGAACCAAGGCAGTGTCAGGAAGAAAAGCTTGTTTCTCAAATGTAAAAATGTGCTGATTTTTTTACTTTATATTTAGCAGAAAAGATAAAATGACTGTCTCTTTCCAACAGATAGATGAGCTTAAGCATCTCCATTTTTTTTTTTTTTTTTTTTTTTTGAGACGGAGTCTCGCTCTGTCGCCCAGGCTGGAGTGCAGTGGCACAATCTCGGCTCACTGCAAGCTCCGCCTCCCGGGTTCACGCCATTCTCCTGCCTCAGCCTCTCCGAGTAGCTGGGACTACAGGCGCCCACCATCACGCCCGGCTAATTTTTTTGTATTTTTAGTAGAGATGGGGTTTCACCATGATCTCGATCTCCTGACCTCGTGATCCGCCCGCCTCGGCCTCCCAAAGTGCTGGGATTACAAGCGTGAGCCACCGTGCCCGGCCTCCATTTTTTAAAATACTGTATTTTTTTAAATGCTGTATTTTTTTAAATGCTGTATTTTTTAAAATGCTGTATTTTTTAAAATACTGATTTTGAGTCAGAATATCTTATCTTTTCACTTCTGGAACAGCTTATAAAGATTTCTCGGCCAGGTGCAGTGGCTCATGCCTGTAATCCCAACACTTTGGGAGGGTGAGACAGGTGGATCAATTGAGCTCACTTGAGGTCAGGAGTTCAAGACCAGCCTGGCCAACCTGGTGAAACCCCAACTCTACTAAAAATACAAAAATTAGCTGAGCATGGTGGCAGGAGCCTGTAATCCCAGTTACTAGGGAGGCTGAGGCACAAGAATCACTTGAACCCGAGAGGCAGAGGTTGCAGTGAGCTGAGGTTGCACCACTGTACTCCAGCCTGGGCAACGGTGAGACTGTATCAAAAAAGAAAAAAAAAAATCTCCAGATTTTTGTTAACTCTGTATAAAGAAAATATGGGTAAAGTACCCTAGGTGATCCATCATAAAGTGTTAAAGATTCCTGAAACCTCCAAAACTACTGGCCAATTGGCTATTCCTTGACTCATGGCCCCTGATTAGAAAGCTCACAATCTACCCCAAACACTACTGCAGAATATAAACGGAAAATACTTACACCGCAAAGCAAGGCTGTTTATTAAATTAATGTAACTGATATAACCCATTCTCTCTATCTTTTAAATCAAGAACACTTCAAAACATGGGCTAAGAATAGCAAAATACTCAGGATAAGGCTGGGGGGGAAAGCAAATTTTCCATGTTTAGTAGGAAGTACTTGAAATTCAGTATACAATAACAACTTTGGAGTTCAAAGCAACACCAATTTCTTTTTGAACTGGAATCAGACTTGAATTTTCAAAGAGCTTGTCATTTTCAAGCGTGCAATTAGCTAACTGCCCTAATTCCTTTTCCAAATGCCACAACACACGCTTCTGACCATAGCTGACACTAAAAAACAGCTCATGCTGTCTTGAGAATTGCTAGCTTGTAGTTTGTGCTGACCAGAGGATTTCTGCCTATTTGAATTCCCCCGATCATTTCCAAGAAGGGCTATTTGGTACATCCACAGAATAAAAACACATTGCGCCTTTCAAGACATACATTTGTCAAAAGCTAAATAAACATCTAGTGCCTCTTTTTACTGTCCTTCCTACGCAAGTAGGAGACTGTATTTGACTGCCTGTGTTTTATGCTAGTTTCTCTGAGTCAGACAATAACGATGCTTGAGTGGGCCTCCACTACCCTTCAATATGCCATCAGACTGGTCAGTTGGGCCCACAGCTTCTTAAATAGGCCTAGAGAAAAAGCCAAAGGGAAGTCCAGCTGATTTGGCACTCAGCAGTTGATTTCCAGTGACTTCCTTCTGTGAACCTATAGGAAGAGTTTATGATGAAAAGTGTAAACTGGCTAAGATTCCAATCTTTTGCGAACTCGTTTGTTAAGCCTTCTGCAGGACTAGAAAGCAAGACTTCTCTATTAGACTTCTCTGTGATGAATCCCAAAACAAGGCTGACATGGTCAACACAACCCAACCCAAGAACTCCTTAAAACCCCTATGATAAGAAAGAGATATATAGGAAAAAGAGGAAGAAAATCTCATTCTGTAGTCCTATCTCAAAATAAATACAGAAAAGAAGGGCTTGTAAGAAACCATTGTGGGTTTGCTTTTTTCCTTTATGTTCATATGGTTAATTCTTCTTTCTCCTTCAAGATAACATTGTCAGATGATACTGCAAAAGAAATGCAAAAACTGGAACTCTGGACTCGAGGTCTAACTTTGGGTGTGGTGATGATAGCCTGTAAGAGCTTTTCTACTTCACCCCACAAACCAAGCGATTTACTGTCAACTAACAAGCAGTGATCAGTACTGATGGGCCAGACAAGAGTGGCTACCAAGTCAATTCCCTGGATACAGAATTATGGTACCTAGCAACATGGTGATGGCATCATGCCAAGTTGATTCCTTGGGTGCAGGTGTATGATACCTAGTAGCTTTGTGACATCGAATGCTTAGGTAGGATACACAAGTTCACAAATACTCTGACAGTTACCTAGGCTGTGGGTAATGTGTTCTTTTTCTACATACCAAAGACAGATGTAGGCAATAAAAACATAGATGTATCTATCTTGAAATTTGAGATTAAATATTTCACTTTCCAAATCCGTAGTCTCCCTTCCCCACTATAGGACACAGAGTTGGGGAAGTCTGGGAGGACCATAGCCTATGTAATAAAAATATAAAAAACATGGAGATCACGAAAAAAAAAGGTCCTTTAATGAAGATATGTCTCAATAATAAGCTTTATTCATGAGAAAAATAAAAGAATAGCTGATAAAGGGGAGTTACGTGCACAGGGAATAGCCCTCTGTTCATGAAGAGGTAGAAGAGGTACTCTTCTGTTAACAGTCACTTTTCCATTCTTTCCATCAAGCTCCAGATCAAACCTCAAGCTTTCGGTAATCAAACAAGTAAAATCACTAGATTGCTAATGGACGGAGGTATGTACCCATATATTAATATATGTATGAAAAATAAAATTGCTTCCATAAAGTTCTAGGCCAGTCATAAACTCTAAAAGGAAATCAGTGCTACTTTTTGAGTATAAGATGACTTTTTCAACCCAGTTGAAAAATAATGTTCGTGCTTAAGGGATATCAAAGAAAATATATCGGTGGTTTGTGGCAGGCAAAAAAATTATTGACCTGGGATCTGAAATAGGAGAGCTTGCATGCTGAAAAAGTCAAACTGAGGATAAGTAAGAAGGCCCATAAAATTCAGAATTAACGATTCCCTTCTACTTCTTAATTCCCATACCAACAAAATGACTATTTTAGACAATTGATATTCTTAAGCATAGCATTCTACCAGAACTATAATACTGACACTTTGAGGAAGGAAAATTTATCTTTTTTTTTTTTTTTTTTTTTTTTGAGATGGAGTCTCGCTCTGTCACCCAGGCTGGAGTGCAGTGGCGCGATCTTGGCTCACTGCAAGCTCCGCCTCCTGGGTTCATGCCATTCTCCTGCCTCAGCCTCTCCGAGTAGCTGGGACTACAGGCGCCCGCCACCATGCCCGGCTAATTTTTTGTATTTTTAGTAGAGACAGGGTATTATTTTTAATATACCCAGATATAAGACAAACTGACTTACTTGAGTAGAAATGAAATGACACCGAGCAAACAGTATTAATAGAATTAACAGTTTCAGGAAAGCTGGGACATGTCTACGGCTCAAAATTTTTTAATTAATGAACTGTGGTAGGGACTAAAATTAAGAGAAAACAAGAGAGAAGGGGATATCTTTGCAGGCAGCCATGAAGGCACCATGGGTGTTACAAGGAGAGAGAAGGCACAGGGCAGTCATTATATGAAGAGCAATGATGCTGGTATCTGGAACTTCCACATGTGTGCATACATTAAAATTAGAAAAATCGGCCGGGCGTGGTGGCTCACGCCTGTAATCCCAGCACTTTGGGAGGCCAAAGCGGGTGGATCACGAGGTCAGGAGATCGAGACCATCCTGGTTAACACGGTGAAACCCCGTCTCTACTAAAAATACAAAAAAATTAGCCAGGCGTGGTGGCGGGCACCTGTAGTCCCAGCTACTCAGGAGGCTGAGGCAGGAGAATGGTGTGAACCCAGGAGGCGGAGCTTGCAGTGAGCTGAGATTGCGCCACTGCACTCCAGCCTGGGTGGCAGAGCAAGACTGTCTCCAAAAAAAAAAAAAAAAAAATTAAAAAACATTTATTTCTCAAGATGTTCATTTTTAAAATATCTCTAAAAAGTTTCAATGCTCTGATTCTTTGGAGAAAATTCTAGTAAGAGAAAAAATACACTGGTGAAAGAAAAATCAAGCAATTGGATGATTTTTTTTAAATAAATTGAAGAAAATAAGCCTTCTAAACAGAAACTAGTTGATGGCAGGTCCATAGATCATACGTCTAAACCTGGGGTTATCACCGCAGCTGTACATAAAAATGACTTGAGAACATTAAAAATATATTAGTATCTTGGCCCCTCCCCAGATCAATTAAATCAGAGTCTATGAGGATGAGGCCTAGGGGACAGTGATTTTGAAAACTCACTAGAGTTTTATAAATGAGCAGCCACAGTTGAGAACCATTGGATTAAACTGGTGATTCACAATCGTAGACTCAGCTTTCTCAAACTTTTCACACCAGCCTCATTATTACCAAAATTTCCTAAAGCACCCAGAATCTTGGGAAAAGGGGATAGGTGGGAGAAAGGTAATAGGGAGAATAATTTGAAGAGACTTAGCTAGATAAGATCATTTCCCATTACCACCCGTCTTGAGAACTACTGTACTACCCAAGATGCCTCATCCTTTTTTTTTTTTTTTTTTTTGAGATGATTTCTCTCTCTTATCACCCAGGCTGGAGTGCAGTGGCGCAATCTCAGCTCACTACAACCTCCATCTCCTGGGTTCAAGCAATTCTCCTGCATCAACCTCCCGAGTAGCTGGGACTACAGGTACCCGCGCCACCACATTTGGCTAATTTTTGTATTTTTAGCAGAGATGGGTTTTTACCACGTTGGTCAGGCTGGTCTCGAACTCCTGACCTCAAGTGATCCGCCCACCTTGGCCTCCCAAAGTGCTGGAATTACAGGCATAAGCCACCACGCCCAGCCCCTCATCCCTTTTTTTTAATGTGACCTTAAACATGAGGATAAGGCAATAAATAAATAAATAAATAACCAACCAACCAACCAACCACAAAAAACAAGTTTTTGAATCCAGAAGGCAAAATCATGAACCCAGGTCAACCTGGCAGAGGTACTACCACATCCAGCACACTCCCTCAAGGAAAACAGACAGGAAGTAGCCTAGAAGATATATCTTTTAAGAGGCATCCAACAACTATTATACTAGCGCTCGAGGCTCTAGTCCCTCTCTAGTCATCCAGCCAAAAACAAAAACAAACAACTGCAGACCAGCCTCATACATCATCAGGGAAAAGTACCAGGAATGAGAAGGGGCCTTGGGCTGACAAAGAGTCCAAGAGCTCTTAGGTTCACAAGCAACAGACAGTTGCTTTGTTTTATGTTTCTTCCATGTTTCCTGATGAATGCTGTATTCACAGCTTTTTTTTTTTTTTGAGATGAAGTTTTATTCTTGTTGCTCAGGCTGGAGTGCAATGGCGTGATCTCAGCTCACTGCAACCTCCACCTCCCACGTTCAAGCGGTTCTCCTGCCTCAGGCTCCCGAGATTACAGCTGTCCACCACTACGCCCAGTTAATTTTTTGTATTTTTAGTAGAGTCAGGTTTTCACCATGTTGGCCAGGCTGGTCTCGAACTCCTGACCTCAGGTGATCCACTCGCCTCGGCCTCCCAAAGTACTGGGATTACAGGCGTGGGTGCTCCGCCTCACAGCACTTCTAAAAAGCATGGAGGCCAAGGAATGAAGCCATGGGGAAGATGTTCCTTCAGCTTCCTCAGTACCTCAAACAGCCTTCAGAGCTCCAGGCCCTTCCCCAGCAGCGAGTACTCAGAGCGGATCCAAGGATCAGTACTCCAAGGATCACAGCTAGGCCTGCCACCATCTCCGAGCCTCCTTCCTCCCAATTCTCATCTACTTCTCCCAGACGGCCAAATACACTAACCTGGCTCAGGGATGTGCTTCACTTCTGGCATCCTGCTTCCAGCATCACTTGGCATGATCATTACTATCAAGTCATGCTAGGCATCATGACCTCTATGCAGACAGAAATTACTGGATTGTCTAGAGAATACTTTCCCCTCTGTTGCTTTTCTTGACTGCCCTGGCAGTTTTCATGAAAATATAGTTTACCACATGAGTATGGCTCCCTCCCTCTTTCTAGTCCAACTTTCTTTGGATTCCCTTCCCAGAACTTCAGCATTGTTTCTTATGGTGGGCAAGTTTCTCCATAGTTAGCAAGTACTCAGTAGCAACCAAGGTTCTACAAGACTTCTGGGGACCTAAGAAACACTCTCAAACTGCCCACTGTCTTCTCACCCAAAGTAATTCTTTGCCTCTACTTCCTATCCCCAGGCCTCTAGTGGGTCCTATCAGCTTTCTCTTTATGCTCTAATCAACATCAAATTGCTTAAAGCTCACATAAAGGAGTTTCTTGCTTTTGTGACATTGTGAATGATGTTCCTTCTGTTTGGAATACGTTTCCTTTCCTATTTCCCTTTTGTTTGGAAAATTCCTCTCACGATCTCAGCTCCAGATTTATCTCCTCCAGAAAAGCCTATCCTGAGGTCTTCCCTCTGAGTTCCTTAAATCCCCTATGCTCCTATCTCTATCACTGGACTTGCCACATTATACTATAATTATTCATTTATGAGACTTCTCTACTTGACTTTGGGCTCAGTGAGGGCAGGGAGTGTGATACGGTCATCTTTGCTTCTCCAGCAGAGAGGGCATACTCCACAAATGCTTTCGGAATGAATGTTTGCATGATGGATTCAACCCCGATGGAAGAAATTCATGAGAACTCATCTTCTTCTTTCACATTGACACTTGGGAGGTGAGGCTCTCTTACCACTGTGAGGTAAAGTCAACAAACTCTGCAGAGAACTTGTCTGCTGGGAGTTGTGGTGATGGCTCCTCTACCACCTGTTTGAGCTGCTGAAATGGAGTTCCCCATGAATCATAGGGAAATCGAAGGATGGCCAACTCAATCTGGAGAAGAGAGGAAACAAGGAAACAACAGTTTCAACAGGGCTGCTTTAGGGAATCACCCATGTTTCATTCGTGGATAGCCAGAGGGAAACACAAGGCAAAGTTCAAGTGTAAGTTGGGGGGGCGGGAAATAAACAAATAATTTGTTCTCTGGCAATTTTCCCCAAATTCCTAGTACTAGGAATTTTTAAATATTACTTACTAGACACAGCCACTTAAGCCTATCTAAAACCGGGCCCCTCACTAAAACCCACTGTGGCACTTCATAAAAATCGTAAGCCAACAGTATTAAACTTCAGGATGTAAAGCTACGAGGATTTCAAATGTTTGGTCTGCAAAGTAATTCCCAGCCTAAGACCTTTCCAGAGCTGAGCATCTACAGCCACCTGCAGGTCTCTTGGTGAAATGACAGGGGGAAAAAGCAACCTAGAACCAAATGACTGATCTTTTTTTGGACTTGAGAAAAGGCCACTTTGCATTACAGGATCATGTGCTTTCTGGGCAGGCAGGAGAAATAACTCATGGGATTTATTCAGCTGCTGTGCCTGGGGAGGAGCCAGGACCACAGTGGATAATTCCAGACCTTGGTGATCCACTGAAAATGTATGACCACCAAAGTTATGAAATTTACAATCATCAAAGTTATAAATAAGTTATGAATAAATCATATAACTTTAGGGCTGTGTCTAAGGAAATCATCCTATTGGTTATCATGTATTGAGGATATACCTGACTGATATGGTTGGGCTATGTCCCCACCCAAATCTCATCTTGAATTGTAGCTCCCATAATTCCTACATGTTGTGGGAGGGACCCAGTGGGAGATAACTGAATCATGGGGGCAATTCCCCCATACTGTTCTACGGTTCTCATGGGAGTGAAAAAGTCTCACAAGATCTGATGGTTTTATGAAGCATCTCCCTTTTCGCTTGGCTATCTCATTCTGTCTTGTCTGCCGCCATGTAAGATGTGCCTTTCACCTTCCACCATGATCGTGAGGCCTCCCCAGCTGCATGGAACTGTGAGTCCATTAAACCTCTTTTTCTTTCAAATTACTCAGTCTTGGGGATGCTTTTATCAGCAGTGTGAAAACGAACTAATACACTGAGCTGATCAGACTTTAACTTCTACTTCTCCAATAAAAATATCCTGGGAAGCATAGCCTATGTCCTGGATAACACGGCCCTATCAGGGTTCACGCACATTAGCATTCTTTGCACAGCTTAACCTTCTTGCCTTGGCTTGAATAATTTAATTTTAAACTATAAGGAATCTCGTCAGATCCTCTTATTTTACAGATGAGGATAGGAAGGTAGGCCATGTGACTATAACAATTACCCAACAAGGCATACAGCTTGTCAGAGGTGGAATCAAGAGAAAAATTGGTTTCCCCAATCCCATATCAGTGTTTTTATTACACCACAATACAAACAATTATTAGTCCAAATCTCCTACCATCTCAGCAGGAGAGGGCACCCCAAACCAGCATTTAGGGCATTTGTTTCTTGAACCCAAAGTCCACCTCATTCTAGTTTCATTACCCACGACCTCATAGTTCACGATGATTGGCATACACTACCATCGTGATGCCCAGACTCCAAATGTCAGACTTCACACTGTATCCCTTCTGGTTGAGCTCTGGGTTTATTCTTTCAGGCTGGAAAGGAGACAGACAACTGAGAAACTGGGAAGACAATTGAGATAACATTCTTAGTTCAACAGTCTCTGGGGATGGGGGTAGCGTCAGCTGCCAAGTGAGTTGTTATAAGCTGTTAACATGCCTCTGAGGCCAAGAAGACCCAGTTAACTACAACAAATATCAATGTCTCCATGGGGTTTCCCTTCTTCTGTGTTTGTCTTTTCTTGGACACAGTAATGGATCAAGTTCCTTTCATAACAAATTTAAAATTTGCCTTAAGAAGAAACAGGGTATACGTTATAAAGCTACCTTGCCCATCTAGAATTATCCTTGTTTAAAACACGAACAGTCCAGAACTCAATAAAACAAGAGTCACTGGGCTACTGTCCCATGCTAATAGACCTGAGCAATTTTTAGCTAAACACAGACAGGAAGCTTTTCAATTCAAAGCACAAGTCCATTTCGAGATAGAATGTAGTGTCCGTTCCTTCAGTTAAAGGGGATTGCAAGGTCTCTGCTAATGACAGTGAATCTTCACAGCCGTGAGGTCCTCTCATGACTAATCTAACTGCCTTGTTTGGGTAATTTAAGCTCTATTTACTATTTTGTCCTCAACAAACAAGGTAATACTCCCCTACAATACAGTGTGGAAAACTGTGCAGGCTATATGTATTGTGTATATATTTTTTCAAATAACGTATCTCCTTCACTTGATTTTTTTAAAGTAATATGTATGTAACTATGTTTGTGCCCCACCAAAATCCACAGGTTAAAACCTAATCGCACATGTGGTGGTATCAGAAGGCAGGGCCTTTGGGGGGTGATTGAATCATGGAAGTGGAACACTAATGAATAGGATTGGGGCCCTTATTTAAAAAGCCCTAGTGAGATCCCTCGCCCCTTTCACCGTGTGAGGACTGAGCAGGAAGGTGCTATGTATGATCCTGAGAAACATGAGCCCTCGTTGGACACCAAATCTTCTGGTGCCTTCATCTTGGATTTCCTAGCCTCCAAAACTGTGAGAAATACATTTCTGTTGTTTATATGCTGCCTGGCTTACATTATTTTGCCATAGCAGCCTGAACAAACTAAGACAATATATGAAGCAAGTGAGTAAAGATTTCAGACATGAAATTTTGGAGAAAAACTAAGAGGCAGACTACTTCTGGAGTCTTCGGTACATTTCCATTTTCCCTCTGTGGCCATCCATTTCTTGTTTCCCAGCATGATTTGTTGGCAGTGACATTACCAGATGCCACCCTAGCTAATGTACTTACGGCCATGTATGGTTTGCAACCTGCATCAATTGTTTTAGCAACAGAGTCCACCAAGTAGCCACTGATTCCAAAATCACACATCTTCACTTGACCGAGGGCATTAATGAGTACATTAGAAGGCTTGACGTCTGAAAGCGAAAACAACCAGGATGCCATCATTTCAGCCTGCTTTCAAGATTCATTTCTCTGCCACCAGAGGGCCTAAAATCTCCATTTGTCCTTCATCTTCCTTTCCCCAAGTTACCCAACACAGAAGTAACTGCCATCCCTGACCCATAGTTATAAACTGCTTATTGCTTTCAACTTGATTTTCTATTTCATGTTTTGTTCATGCCTTGTAGAATTATGAATTTCTCCATACAAAGAACTGTTTTCTCCACTGATTTTATAATCTTCATTACCCTCATACTTGTAGTAAGAGCCTAAAAAGTTATTACTGAATCAAATGTCCAATTCAAAATGATCTATTGATACTTACTGTAGGAGTAATAAAACAAAGAACAAAAAGGCAGACTGTGACACAATGATATACCAAATATGACCAAAGCAACCTTTGTTTTTGTTTGGTTTGGTTTTTTCTTCAAAATAAGGTTTTACTCTGTTACTCAACTGGTATGCAGTGGTGTGATCATAGCTCACTGCAGCCTCAAACTCCTGGGCTCAAATCATCCTCCCGCCTCAGTCTCCTGAGTTGCCTGGACTACAGGTGAGCACCACCATGCCCAGCTAACTTTTTTCTTTTTTTTTTTTTTTTTTTTTTTTGATAGGATGTCTCTGTGTTGACCAGGCTGGTCTCGAACTCCTGGCCTCAAGTAGTCCTCCCACCCCACCTCCCAAAGGGCTGTGATTACAGGTGTGAGCCACCAAGCCTGGCCCAAAGCAACAAATTTTGATTGAAACCTCTGCAAGTGATGTGTCAGAGGTCACATAGTGTAAAGGATCGTAAACCCAGGTATTTCAGACCACAGAGCAGGTTACTGAAGAAGCAGTATTACAGACCAGATTTTAAATGAATCCTTTTGAGTAGAAAGATTTAACCCACCCGCCCATATGCCCAAAAAATGGAACTACGATTATCTCTGGATAATAACATTCAAAATTCCAGCTAATTTTTTCCTTTTGTGATACTTTTCACAACACCCATAAAATTTGAAGTAAAAGATTATTACAAAAGCTTTAAAAATTATCCTTTATAATTTTCCCTTTAAGCTGGAAGATATACAAATTTCATTTTATTATTTTTATACCTTACATATATTCTCTAATATGAATTACATATTTCATAACGGTGAAATAACCCTTAATGTTAATTTCAAAGTTGTGAATACTCTAGTCTTTTTCCTATCTGTATTCCTTCCTATTTTCTTCTCCTCATCTTCCTTCATCCTATTTTTCCAATTTTTAATAATAACAACTAACAATAATAGGCACACTGTGGAAGGCATTCACATTACTCAGAGAGTTTAAGAGTTATCCAAACCACAAGGCCCTCTTACTTACCAATACATTCCATTATTCTTCCCAAAGACATGGTTGAGGTTATCTCTTTCCAGAAGTTTCCCTGACTACAATCACTAAGGCATAGCACTTACTTACTTTACATTATCTACACTACTTCTGTATTTGGTACTTGCATTTTTTTTTTTTTTTTTTTTGAGATGGAGTCTCACTGTGTCGCCCAGGCTGGAGGGCAGTGGTGAGATCTCAGCTCACTGCAACCTCTGCCTCCCAGGTTCAAGCCATTCACCTGCCTCAGCCTCCCAAGTAGCTGGGATTACAGACACCCACCACCACACCTAACTAATTTTTGTATTTTCAGTAGACACGGGGTTTCACCATGTTGGGCAGGCTGGTCTCAAATTCCTGACCTCAGGTGATCCACCCTCCTCGGCCTCCCAAAGTGCTGGGGTTATAGGCATGAACCACGGCACCCAGCTTGGTACTTTCATATTTCTAAGGTGTTTTTTTTTTTTCGTATATTTATCTTACTTCCCTATGAGAATCCTGATGCATAACTTAATCAGAATATATTTTCTTCTCAGATACCTCTCAGGGGATCTATTACATTTTAAAAGTGATTTTAAAAGATGAATAAATGGATGAATGGGTGGATAGAAAAGGAATGAATGGATGGATGGATGGATGGATGGCTGGTTGAAGAGATAACAGGCCAAGAAAAAGGAAGAAAAGGAAAGAGGAGAGATAAATCATTGTATCCTGCCTCCTGTTGTCTGAAAGGGCTCTACTTTATACCAGTTTTTCACACTTTCATGTGCACAAGAATCACCTGGAAATCTTGTCAAAATGCAAATTCCAATTCATTTGATCTTGAGACCCACGATTCTTTTCCAACAAGCTCTCATGTGATGGCCAATACAAGATCGATTTTTATCGTATTTTCTAAAATTCTCAATGATATAATCTCACAGCTCTGCTTGCTAACAAGTATTTATATTCAATTTGGATGTAAGACAAAGATCATGTCTTCTTCTTATGTCCTCAGCCGTGATAAGGAATACTACTTATATGGTTTGCTATCCAATCTCAAAGGAAAGCCCCTTAGTTCTCTTGCCTGAGTCAATTCTACTTCCATCCACGGGGGATTGGGGGTAGGGAGGGACTCCAGGTGAAAGAAATGAACTTTATCAAAGGAACAGCCAAGGCAGCTCATGGATGCTTACCTCTGTGAATGACAGACAGCTTACTGTGTAAATGTTCTAATGCTTTTACAATCTGCAAGAGAAACACAAGATAGATTTATTTATCATATCGTTGGAAAGAAACTGAATGTTAAGTATATCAAGGTTTATTATCCTTGGCTTTAGGTTACCAGTGAGATATTTTCTCAAATAGTGGTGGTCCTATCTAGGCAAATACATAGGAAGTTACACAAATTGGACTCCATCCACCAGAGAGGACTGTATCTTATATCAGAGAGGATGTCTCCCTCAGTTATCTTGTTCATTTGCCCTCCTTCTTTCTCTCCACCCTCCTGAGCCTGAATAGCCATGAAGGTAGAAGACCTTCTTTCTATTTATTTTCCTTCTGCTTTCTTCTATGCCTACTAGTCTTAAGAGAACATTTTAAAAATCCATAAATGAAAATCAAAATAAACTAATGTCAGAATATAGACACCAGGAATGTGGTCATAGCTGATGAATGCAGCACTTAGAGTCATTTAACGTAGAGTCTGCCAAACCAAAGCAGTGCTAGAATCTTCTACACAGTGCTCAGAAAGGAAAGCATGTATTTATCCATCCACCAATAAACGTCAACAGACATGTACGAATAGTAGCTGTGGCCCAGGTAGTATTTCTTCATACCGAGGTCCAAAGACACATAGTGACTTTATTTCTCACATTATCCTTGCAGTAGGGATCAAAATGTACTCACAGAAACTGCTATTTTCCCTAAGATGTCCTCTGGAATTGTCTGGCCTTTATCAATAACTTGTTTGTAGAATTTATCTAGTGATGTATCCATGAGCTCCATGCAGATCCACACATCACCCTGGAGACCATTTGGTTCGGGAATTGTTTAAAAGGATGAAAAAGGGAGAAAGAAAAATAAAAAAAAAAAAACAGTAAACCCTGTCCTGAAGAATTAACTATTTCTTTCTTGAATTTTGGGGGGAAATATATTGTTTTCTGTCAAGATCATAAAGGAATTTACAAATAAGGTTATCTACAAACAGCAAACCAGTAGGTAGCTGAGCAGAACCTGCATGTGCTCTCCTACCCCTTAATGAAAAATGGAATCTAATTACTAACAGACATAAGCAATACAACCCCAGGAATCCAGGCCTTTACTGATACCACTGTCTAGGAGTTAGGTCTAGATGCCTCCTCCATCTCGGATCTCTCACACTAAACACCAGCAATAGCCAGTCAAAAAGCTGGTTTTAATGAGGTGAAGCCTCATAATCCATATAACGCTAAAGTGGAAAACAGAGGTAGAGAAAAGAGATCAAAGTAAGTCTATACGTTACACAAGTAGGCTAGATGAAGCTCCTAAAGCAGTCGAAAGACCAGAATATTTCGAATTATAAGAGATCTAAGCAAATCAGTCTACAGGCGATATAGAAAGTTCTGCCAAGATAAATAAAACAAAAAAGAAAGGAGAAGAGAAACTCCACATCTTAAAAAGGCTAACCACATTTGAAAATACCATAATTTCAATCCAACCTTGCCCCAGGGCATGTCATCATTGCATACACGTAAACCCCCATATACAAGATGTGTCAAACAAGAAAGAGCTCCGTGATTGTGATGGTATTTACGTGATCAAAGAAACTTCTTTTTAAGTTATTGTTCTTCTTGGACTTTGAACTGAAGGGTCACCTACCTCCCGAAACAGTGCGCCATAAAAAGTGACGGTGAATGGACAGTCCACCGTCCTCATGGAAATATCCAAATCCATCAGTAGCCGTTTCTGTTCCTGGCTATTTACTGTGGCTCGGATCCGCTGAATGGAAATGCATGGAAAATTTATGGTTACTACTCTGAGGATGAGGCAGGCAGGGACCTGAAGGAGTCCCATCGTGGAAACAGTACAGTTCATAACACAACTTCTGGCAACAACATTGTGAATATCCACCGTAAGTGATTAGCTATTTGTAACATGAAAATAAGGAAGGCTGTTACTCATTTGATTTCCTGAATAGTCCTGGTAAGAAACAAATTGACAGTATGTTTTGGAGAATGACAAAATGTTTTGGAATGTATTTCCAAGTTACAAAAACAATCTGGTTTACTGTATTACGTCTGTTCAGTGCAAAGAGGACACAATATTAAGGACTTTGCTGCTTATCTGGGGTCCCAAGAAAATAAAAAGCCAAAAACTCTTCTTTGGGAACATGTAAGAGTATTTGGAGGGAATAGTAACTGTAAGAAAATTGGTACAGCTATAGGAAATAGAAGGAATTAGAGAAATAGAGAAACCGTTCATTCCTGTTCCAGTGCTTCTGAGGGAAGAAAAATCTGTCACACTAGGAAATGTAGCCTTACAGAAACATGATTATGTCATTAAATGATAGGAGAGATACCATATCACTAGGCCTTCACACTTTTTGCCTACTTAGCAAGTCAGCAGAAGAATAGACTGAAAAATCTACAAGATAAAAGTATTCCCATTCTTTAAAAGCAAAAGGATCCAAGTCACCAGATTATTCCTAACAATAGCCCCAATCTATTAACTCAGCTAGAGATGTTAATTCTTTATGATCCTCCGAACATCTACTCAATAATATGAAATGATTTTAAATTTCCTTTCATAGCTCAAAAACTATGCAAATTTACTCTTGATATATTTTACCCTCCTTTTTCCACAAATGGAGACAATTTTCTCTCCCAATTCTGGTTTCTTGATTTTCAGAGGCAATTCTTTAAAAGCAACAAAATATAGAATAAAAGAGATTTATGAGTCATAACAGCCAAATGCAATACGTAAACTTTCATTGGGATGCTGATTTAAAAATCCAACAGAACAAAACAAACACACACACTTTGAGATGATCAAGGAAATTTTCATTTGGACTCTGGATTAGTTGAAGGAAGTATCATTATTATTAATTATTATTATTATTATTATTATTATTTGAGACGGAGTCTCGCTCTGTCGTCCAGGCTGGAGTGCAGTGGCACGATCTCCACTCACCACAACCTCCGCCTCCCAGGTTCAAGTGATTCTCCTGCCTCAGCCTCCCAAGTAGCTGGGACTACAGGTGCGTGCCACCATGCCCGGCTAATTTTTTGTATTTTTAGTAGAGACGGGGTTTCACTATGTTGGCCAGGCTGGTCTCAAACTCCTGACCTCGTGATCCACCCGCCTTGGCCTCCCAAAGTGCTAGGATTACAGGTGTTAGCCACCACGCCTGGCCCATTAATTATTTTTAAGTGTGACGATGACATGGTAGTTTTGTAAAAATTAAAAATGGTAGAAGAATGGATGGAGGGAGAATTATGAATTAAAAAAACAAATAAAAAGTAGATACAACTCACACCAAGGAAGCCTTTTCCATACCTTTGGAGGAAAATACTGTTCCCTGCAAATAATCTTTTCTGTTTTACCCCACGGAAGACGGTTTTGCTTCTATTAAAAGGGCTGGTTGACAATTGAGATGGACAAATGTACACACAGCAGATATAAAACATTTGGGAGAATGTCAACTCTACCTTCACTGCCATGATCTGCCCGCTGGGCACGTGCCGCATCTTCTCCACCACCCCGTACGCACCTCGTCCCAGTTCCATTATAGGCTCCAGGTCATCTGCCTTCACCTCAAAGTTCTGCAAGAGAGAAAAGGAATAATGCAACGGGAAAGATAAAAGTAAATGGAACAGAGAGCACATTATCCTCTATCTCGTTTCTCTCAATGTTCTAAGGAGTATTTCTGGGCCAGAAGATTTTCTAGCATGTCAAAGTAGCCTCTGAAAGCAAGAAGCTACAAGAAGGGCCAAGAGATGTCTAGGAGCTCCCACGGTAGCCCACCTGCTTGTCCCAGGCAACACAGAAACCCAACTTGGACTCAGCTTGCCAATGTCTCAGTTGAAGCTATTTCACTGCAGTTCTTTAGCCATGACCCTTCATTGTGTCTGTAACCCACTATTGACTGATGGCAACTACATTATGTCTGAGCTTTGACAAATGCCCTCCCAAGAGAACCAATTACTCTCTTCAAATACCTTCCATCAAAACCACAATAGCCTGATTTCAATTCAACATTTTTTCAAAATAGCGAAAACTTTGCATACCACTTCCCTTTAAATGCAAACCTTTTTTGACTCATCCCCGACAGCATGCTAGGGAAAATAAATTTTTCGGTCAGAAAGCATACATATAAAATGCCCAACGTATTAGCTGGCAGACATGACTTTTTCTTACCTGATTTCCAATAGAAATGCAAGCCTTGGAGTCTAAATCTCGAGGTGGTCTAAGAAAGATAAGGGGGAAAAGAAGAAACATAAGCTATTGAGTCAATTATGTCCTTCCCAAATCACACACCACTGAGGATATTTTTTCCTTAAGAGGAAAGTGGAAGTTCATGGGTAAACTAAAGCAGCCTATGAGCGTGAATAAGAGGGGATTTGAAATAAATTACATTTGGGTTTAAATTACTTAATCTCTTTGGGGCTCCATTTCTTCTTTAACATGGGGATATTAATATACCTGCACTGTGCAGCAGGAGTGACTATTAAATGAGATAATACAAGTAAAATGCTTAGCTGAATGTTTGACATACAGTAAATATCTAATTCGTATGAGCCATACATGTGCAATTATATAGATCAGGGTGCCCGATCCCCAAGCCACGGGCTAATGCCAGTCAGCAGGAGATGAGTGGTGGGTGAAGGAGAGAAGCTTCACCTGTACTTACAGCCACTCCCCATCGCTCACATTACCACCTGACCTCCGTCTCCTGTCAGATCAGTGGTGGCATTAGATTTTTGTATGAGCACAAACCCTACTGTGAACTGTGTATATGAGGGATACAGGTTGTGCACTCCTTATAAGAATCTAATGCCTGATGATCTGTCGCTGTCTCCAACAGCCCCAGATGGGACCATCTAGTTGCAGGATAACAAGCTTAAGGCTCCCATTGATTCTACATGGTGGTGAGTTGTATAATTATTTCATGATGTAATAATAATAGAAATAAAGTGCACAATAAATGTAATGTGCTTGAATCATCCCGAAATCATCCCCCCACCCAGTTCATGGAAAAACTGTCTTCCAAAAAACCAGTCCCTGGTGCCAAAAAGGTTGGAGACCGCTGATATAGGTCATTGTGCTACAGCTGTAAGTCTCAAGCCTTTTCTTTCCTCGAAGAGCACCAATATATATAATTATTTCACCACATGTCTCACAATTGTTTTAAGAAACAAATAGTAATGGCATATATTCTGTTAACTCACAAAATTCATAGAACATAAGAATTTCAAATCTCGTCCCTTCTTTTATAGATGGACAGAAGGTCCAGAGAGGTATAGTGACTTTCCCCAGCCCACAGCTGCCCCAGGTCTCCTGATTTCCAGTTCTGCATCCTCTCTACCAGGCTGTCTCATCAAGCCCAGCAATATTTCTTCTGTGCATAGCACATGTACAATTCCGGGGTCTTCTTAGGAGCCAGAGGTTTGCTGATTTTGTTTCTATAGTCACTTCCTGAGTATTTATTTTTACCACTTCAATGATCTCTCAGGTGGTATCAATCTGCTTAAGAGAAAAATGTTTGGCTTTGGCTGTGCACACAACTAGGAGCTGAGAAAGGCATTTTCCTGAAAGAAATGTACCAGCAGTAGTACGATAAACATAGCAAATGCTGGCCAGGCGTGGTGGCTCACAGCTGTAATCACAGCACTTTGCGAGGCTGAGGCGGGCGGATCACCTGAGGTCAGGAGTTCGAGACCAGCCTGGCCAACATGGTGAAACCCCATCTCTACTAAAAACACAAAAATTAGCCGGGCATTGTGGTGCACGCCTGTAATCCCAGCTACTTGGTAGGCTGAGGCAGGAGAATCGCTTGAACCCGGGAGGCGGAGGTTGCAGTGGGCCGAGATTGTGCCATTACACTCCAGCCTGGGTGACAGAGTGAGACTCTGTATTAAAAAAAAAAAAAAATAGCAAGTGCCAAGAAATATATTGTTAATGTGATCAAACAAAAAGAAAAACTAGAGGCTAAAGATGAAAGAATCCTGGTGATGCCAGAAAAGAGGGAAAGAGGGTGAGCAGACAGGTAAAGACTCATGTCTCTCTGAAAGCACATTCCATGCCAGAAAAAGGCAAAGGAAAATGGAAAGAGAGAGGAAAAGAGAAAGATGAAAGGGAGAGAGAAAAGAAACCTTTGCCAATGAGGATTTTTTTCCAACTCTCAGGTATTATGATTCTAACCCTTTTGCTGAAATTGAATACATAAATAAAATTAAAAAGTAGGAATACGGGCTGGGTGCGGTGGCTCATGCCTGTAATCCCAGCACTTTGGGAGGCCGAGGTGGGCGGATCACCTGAGGTCAGGAGTTTGAAACCAGCCTGGCCAACATGATGAAACCTCGTCTCTACTAAAAATAAAAAAATTAGCCAGGTGTGGTGGTGCACACCTGTAATCCCAGCTACTCGGGAGGCTGAGGCAGGAGAATCGCTTGAACCCAGGAGGCAGAGGTTGAAGTGCGCCAGGATTGTGCCACTGCACTCCAGCCTGGGTGACAAGAGCAAGACTCAGTCTCAAAAAACAAAACAAAACAAAATAAAAGAGGAATACAAATACAGATATAAACATGACTCTAAGATTTTAATGGCAAGCCTTCTCTCACCTCAAAATCCTTTTGGAATACATAGAATACTTCAAGTTTTTTATACTAACTTAAAACCGGGGACTGAGAGGGAGAGAGAGAAAAAAACAACACAAAACAAAACACACACACACACATGCCCCACAAACAGCAGTGATGTGTTTATGTATCTTGTGTTTCTGAGCAGGGAATTTTTCTTCAGAAAAGGTTTCTGGAAGAATCAAATTTCTAAAACTCTAATTCCTCTTTCTCAAGATTTCCAAAGCTATTTTTCCTCAGTTGCCAAAATTTGCTTGTACTAATTTGTAATGGCACTTTGAAATAAAGGCAGATATGACTTGAAACATGTGACTAATATAAACAACAAAAATCCTTTGCAATTATTCAACACCTTGATTTTTTTTTTTTCTTTAAAGACAGAGTCTCTTCCTGTCACCCAGGCTGGAGTGCAGTGGCGCGATCTCGGCTCACTGCAACCTCTGCCTACTGGGTTCAAGCAATTCTCCTGCCTCAGCCTCCTAAGTAGCTGGGATTACAGGCACCACACCCGAATAATCGTTGTAGTAGAGACAGGGTTTTGCCATGTTGGCCAGGCTGGTCTCAAACTCCTGACCTCAAGTGATCCACTTGCCACGGCCTCCCAAAGTGCTGGAGTTACAGGCATCAGCCACCACCCCGACTTTTTAAAAATATGAAGCAACAGAAAGGTCACTAATTATTTGGGGCTGCGACTGTTTTTTTTTTTGCCATCCAATGAGGTTATCGAAAAACGAGTTCTTCCAAGTCTAATATTCTTATATTTTATATATATACCAGGGCTCAGCAAATTATAGCCTGTGGTCCAGCTAAGAATGACTTTTCCAAATTTAAATGCTTGTGAAAAAAAAAAAAAACAAAAAATAAACAACAGCATCCTCTGTGGCCCACGTAGCCTAAAATATTTACTATCTGACTTTGGTTCTATACTAACTTTGCATTACCCCTGGACCTAATAGAAGGGTCTGGTGCCATTTTCCAGATTAAGAAAAATGAAACCCACAAAAGCTGAGTGATTTTCTGAAGCCATATGGTCATCAACAGAGCTGAAAATAAAACTCAAGTCACCTCAATCTCAGCCTTGATTTAAGGAGGAGAAAGAGGAAGAAGAGAAGCAAATATAAAAAACTGGGCTAAGAGCTTTTTACCTGCTCTCGTGATTCCCATCGAGGCAGATTGAATACAAGGAACTCGCTCCCAATACCCAGGCCTCCTCTAATGAAAATAATCAATTCGCCTGTGCCGCAGGCTCTTGGGCTCATCAAGTGGGCCAAAAATATCAAATGATGGGGCCAAGACTGACAAATCAGATTGGATTAGTTGCCACTGTGCTCTGTCCAGGGCTGGGCATATTAGTTTGCCAGGGGCATTGCGATTCTGCAGGAAGTTTATACTGTGGGTGGATGTTCTCTGTCACTTCTTCAATATTTTAGTCCTCTGGGGAAAGAACCAAGCTTATTACAAAAATTCTTCCCCTGGAAGACCAAAGGTCTTCCAAAGGTCACCTAGTATTCATTTTTTTATATGAACAACCAGCTTCGGTTTACTACGATAATTATTCATTTATAATTTTACATGAGGAATCAGTTCACTGTCTACTATCGCAATTATTATTCATTTATTCAGAAATATTTATTAAGCACCTATTTGGGCAAGAGACTGTGTGAGACCATTTACATAAAATAGCTTCCTTAATTTTTACAGCTCTCAGAGGTGTTATTACCTCTATTGAAATAGAATAGGGTATGAATTGAAATCAAGGTAATAATACCCCATTAATGCCTCTTTCAACAATTAATATTGAAAGTGACTAAATAATTTAAGAACACTCAGGCCAGGCGCAGTGGCTCACACCTGTAATCCCAGCACTTTGGGAGGCTGAGGCAGGTGGATCACGAGGTCAGGAGTTCAAGACCAGCCTGGCCAACATAGTGAAACCCCGTCTCTACTAAAAATACAAACTTAGCTGGGCATGGTGGTGGGCAGCTGTAGTCCCAGCTACTTGGGAGGCTGAGGCAGGAGAATCGCTTGAACCCAAGAGGTGGAGGTTGTGGTGAGCCAAGATCACACCACTGCACTCCAGCCTGGGCAACACAGTGAGATTCTGTCTCAAAAAGAAAAACACTTAGAGAGACGATGAGATTAGAACCCAGAGCTGCACCATGATGGCTTCTCATGCATAGTATGCTGTAAAGGATACTACCTCTCATTTCACTAGCCATAAACTGTTTGCTCACAGCCTCTACTACCAGTCTGATGTGTGGTGAAGAGTACATAATTGAGAGTCAGAGGTTCCTGAGCTTATATGCCAGTTCTTCCACTGAGAAGCTGTGTGATAATACTAACTTGGAGTTACCTTTCATCGAGCAATTGCAATGCACCAGGCGCTACACTAGACACTCATATGGATTATGACATCTAATCCTCATGACAGCAACATCACTGTTATTCCTGAGTTTTGTTTGTTTGTTTTTTGAGATGGAGTGTCACTCTGTCATCTAGACTGGAGTGCAATGGCACGATCACGGCTCATCGCAACCTCTCCCTCCTGGGTTCAAGTGATTCTCCTGCCTCAGCCTCCCAAGAAGCTGGGATTACAGGCGCCCACCACCATGCCCAGCTAATTTTTTGTATTTTTAGAAGGGGAAACTAAGGCTTAGTGCAGTTAGGTATTTTGCCTAAGGTATTCAACTAGCAAAGTTTAGATCCCAAATATAAACCTAAGTGTTCTGGCTCCAGACCCTGAACTCTTACCCATGAAGCTATGCCCAACAGCTTGGAGCAATGCACCTGGCCGTTGCATGGTTCTGTTTGTTCACATGTCAAGTGAGAGTAACAAACACTGCCTCTGAGTTTCTTGTGGTGGTTAAATGAAATCATATGAACTAGCATCAAACTGATTTAGAATTGGTCACTATCAATCAAGGGAAGGGACAGCTCACACTGGCATCGGTAGCTCAAAGCAAGAGCTCAAACAGAGGGGCCACACACATTGAACTCGGGAGAATGGAGCTTTGTCAAGGCCTATTTATTTTTGTGAAGCGCAGCAGAAGGAGGCAGGGTATGAATGGGAAGAAATCACCAAGCCAGCCTTCAAAAATTGCCAAGAAAAACACAAAATGTGGGAGCTACTTCTTTAGGAGTACAAATTTAAGCCTCGGCATTAAAGTAATAACAAGGAGACTCTTTGAGCTACAGCGGTATACTCTACAATAATGAAGTGATACTTTTTGCTTCACACAGTGAAACAGATAAGTATATTCACAGTATACCTTATTAATACCATACGAGGGAAAAACAAAATATAAACTGCTTTTATCCTTGTTTATACCAAGAAAGGGTTTATGGTAGCCTTCCAAAATTCATAAAATTTATAACATTAATATATAATTTATGCTATAATGTAAACTAAGATAAAAGGTAAAGAATAAAAATTATAAGGGGAAGGGATATAAGACTCCTGGCAGGTTGATATAAGAATAAATCCCAAAGGAAATAGTAAAAATAAGAGGAGAAAGCAATAAAATTGAAAATAGGAAAATAAAACAAAGCTGGTTCTTCAGAAGAAAAAAAAATCAATAAAGTTGATAAACCTCAAGCAAAATTGACAAATTTAACAAAAGAAGACACAAATTATCAGTATCAGGGAAAAAAAAAAAGGATGTCACAACAGATTGTGCAGCCATTTAAAGGATAGGCAGGAAACACTATGAACAATTTTATTCGCATAAATGTGACAACTTGGAAGAAATGGACCAACTCCTCAAAACCACATACTGTGATGAAATAGATAATCTGAATAGTCCTGTAACTATTAAAGAAATTGAGATTGTGATTAAAAAGTCCCAGAAAAAAAAATCCAGGCTCATTTTCTTTCATTGGAGAATTTTAGCAAATATCCAAAGAAGAATTAGCACCAATTTTATGCAGTGTCTACCAAAAAATAGAAGCAACACTTACCAATTCATTTTTATGAAGCCATTATTACCTTAATACTAAAACTAGAAAATAATAGCACAAGAGAAATAATAAATAAACCACCACAGACCAACATCTCCCAAAAGCCTAGAAACAAAAGTCCTCAACAAAATTTTAGCAAATCAAATCCAACAATGCACAAAAATATATATACCATAATTAACTGGGATTTATTTGGGGTATGCAAGGCTAGCTCAGTACATAAAAATGAATCAACATAATCTACATATCGACAGATCAAAGAAGAAAAATCTTATGATCGTATCAATTGATGCAGAGAAAGCATTCAACAAAATTCAATACCCATTCATAATAAAAGTTCTCAGGCAGGGCACGTTGGCTCGCGCCTGTAATCCCAGCACTTTGGGAGGGCCAAGGCAGGCAAATTGCTTGAGCCCATGAGTTCAAGACCAGCCTGGGCAACATGGCAAAACCCCATCTCTACAAAATACAAAAAAAAAAAAAATTAGCCGCATGTGGTGGCATGTACCTGTAGTTCCACCTACTTTGGAGGCTGAGATGGGAAGATCACTTGAGCCAGGGGAGGCTGAGACTGCAGTGAGCCATGATCACACCTCTGCACTCCAGCCTGGGTGACAGAGTGAGACCCTGTCTCAAAAAAACAAAAACAAACAATCAAAAGAACCTCTCAGTACACTGAGAGGTTTTATATAGTTGGGAACCTTTTCAACCTCATAAGTAACATCTACAAAAAACCTACAGTTAGCTTCATACTTAATAGTGAAAGACTAAATGCTTTCCCTCTAAGATGAGGAACAAAGCAAGTTTGCCTGCTCTCATCAACCTTATTAACATAGGACTGGACATTCTTGCCACTTCAATAAGGCAAGAAATGAAAATGAAAGTAAAAAATCAAAGTAAAGACTGGAAAAGAAGAAATAAGACATTCTTGGTTTACAGATGCCATGATTGTTTATATAGAAAACCCTAAGGAATCGATGAAAAGCTTCTAGAACTAATAAGTGATTTTAGTAAAGTCACAGAATAGAAGATCAATTGCAGAATCCACAGAATTCAAGATCAATACAGAAAAAAATCTATTGCATTTCTATATATTGACAATGAACAAGTGAAAACCAAGCTCACAAATCAAATTCCATTTAAAATTTGCTCCAAAAAACACTTAGGTATAAATTTTAACGAAATCTAATATAGAGCAATTGTATTATAAAAATGCTGAGGAAATAAATAAAATGTTTAAAGTTGAAGAAATATACCATGTTTGCAGATGGGAAGAACCAATGTAGTAAAAATGTCAATTCGCCCTGAATTGATCTATAGGTTAAACACGATTCCTACTAAAATCTCAGTAAGTTTCTTTGTGGACATAGACAAGCTTATTCTAAAACTTATATGAAAAGAGAAAGGCCTTTAGAATAGTCAACATAGTTCTGAAAGAGAACAGAGTGAGAGGAATCATGTTTTCCTGTTATGACTTACTCTACAGCTGTGGTCATCAAGACGATGTCATACTGGCAGAGGGACAGACACATAAATCAGTGGAACAGAATAGAGAACGCTGAAATAACTTCAAACAAATATGCCCAATTGATATTGACAAAGGAGCAGAAGCAATTCAATGGAGGAGGGATAGCCTTTTCAACAAATGGTGCTAGAATAATTGGTAACCCACTGGCCAAAAAAATAAAGCTCAACCTAAACTCATACCTTGAACAAAAATTAACTCAAAATGGATCATGGGCTTAAATGCAAAATGCAAAACTACAAAACTTCTAGACAGATCTAGGACTAGGCAAAAGGTTCTTAGACTTCTCATCAAAAGCATGATCTGTAAAAGTAATAATTGATAAGTTGAACAAACTTTTGCTCTGTGAAAGGCCCTGCTAAAAGCATAAAAAGACAAATTACAAACTGGGAAAAATATTTTCATATCACATATATATTGGAGAAAGTCCTTGTGTCCGGAATATACAAATAACTCTCAAAAGTAAACAATAAAAAGAATCTAATTAGACAATGGGCAAAAGATATGCACAGACATTTCACCAAAAATATGCATATGGAAAATAAACACCTAAAAACATATTCTACATTATTAGCCACTAGAGAAATTGCAAATTAAAACTACATATAGGCTGGGCACAGTGGCTCATGCCTGTAATCCCAGCACTTTGGGAGGCCAAGGCAGGTGGATCATCTAAGATCAGGAGTTCAAGACCAGCAGACCAGCCTGGCCAATATGGTGAAACCCCGTCTCTACTAAAAAAAAAAAAAAAAAAAAATTAGCCGGGCATGGTGGCAGGCGCCTGTAATCTCAGCTACTGGGGAAGCTGAGGCAGCAGAATCACCTGAAACCAGGGGGCAGAGGTTGCAGTGAGCCAAGATCACGCTATTGCACTCCAGCCTGGGCAACAAGAGCGAAACTCCGTCTCAAAAAAAAAAAACTACATATATATCACTATACATCAGAATGGCTAAAATGAAAACTACTGATA
This sequence comes from Nomascus leucogenys, assembly GCF_006542625.1. Lineage (NCBI taxonomy): Eukaryota > Metazoa > Chordata > Mammalia > Primates > Hylobatidae > Nomascus > Nomascus leucogenys. Next base: position 54,603,401 of record NC_044394.1, read on the forward strand.
ATACCAATTGCTGGCAGAGATGCAGAGATCCAGAAAAACTGGATTATTCAGACATTATTGCTGAGAACATAAAATGGTACAACTACTCTGGCCAATAGTTCAGCAGCTCTTTCAAAACTAAAGATGGGCTTACTATATAACCCAGCAATTGCACTATTGGGCTTACACCCCAGAGAAATGAAGACCTATTCTCATGCAGGAACTTATGCATAAATGGTCATAACAACTTTATTCATAGTAGCCAAAAATGGAAAACTACCCATATCTCCTTCAAAGGCTAAGGTGTTGAACAAACTGTGGTATAACCATACCACGGATGGGTACTTAGCAATAAAATGGAACAAACCATCAATACATGCAATTACTTAAATTAACCTCAATAAAATTACATTGAACAAAAAAAATCTCAAAAAAGAGATGCATGATTTTGTTTATATAACAATCATGAAATAACAAAATGGCAAAGGAGAACAGATTAGTTGTTGCCAGGGATTAAGGACGGAGATGGGGAGAAGAGGTGGGTGTGATTATAAGATGGTAACATAAAAGAGTCTTGTAATGTTGCTGTAGTGAAGTATCTTGATTATAATAGTACTTATACAAGACTTACACATGTGATAAACTTTATAGAGTTACACGTACACACACACACACACACACACACAGATGAATACTTGCATAGCTGGCAAAATTAAGTTCTATGATTTGCACTACTGCCACTTTCTTGATCTTGATAATGTACTATAGTTGTGCAATATGTTAACTTGGGATGGGGGGAGTTTGGCATGGCCTGGGGAAAGGGATCTATAGGACTTCACTGTACATTTCTTTGCAACCTCCTGTTAATCTGCAATTATTTCAAAATAAAACGTTTTAAAAGTATATCCCATAAATTCCTACACAGGTGGTAAAAGTAGGCCACATATTTGACTGTAAGCTCTTGAGAAACCAGTCAGAGAGGAAACAATAGTAATTACACAGTTCACATGTCTACGAGAAAAAAAAAAATTGCTCAGAGAGACCAAAAAAAAAAGAAAAAAAAAAGAGGAAAAAAAAAATCTTGATAGCAACTATGGGAAGACGGATCTTCCTCCTGCAGATTCTAATGAAAGGAACATTCTATCTTGAGTTTAGACTCTTGAGCTACAGTCCAGAACCCTGAAGAGTAGCCCTCAACTCTACTTTGTCCTTAAAAATTCTCCAGTGGAAAGTGTCTGCATACTGCTTCACACGATGCAAGGACCAGTGGCTTTCACAGTCTTACAGCAGACATGATCCCATTTAAGAACACATTCCAACACTAGGGGGTGCACTTCCTGATAGTAGATCACAGCTAAGATCAAAACCCATTACAAAGGGAGGCACTTTTGTAGACATGAACAAAAGCCTTACCAACTCACTTTGCCATTAGGATGCCCTCTCTTTGCCCTTGCCCTGTCTCTCTAACACCTCTATTGTGAGTTTCCTTGGAATTTCCATTCCTCTCATGCAGATACCTTGGTAGGTGGTTGTATCTCCAGCTGGACAGGGAAGTACCGTTCCCACCACACAGAGACAGATAAAAAAAATAAAAAAATAAAAAATAAACCAAGAAGGAGACATCCTCACAGAGAGGATGTCATTTACACGATGCCCTTCACTAGGACTTGAGCTGACTTAGGGATTTGGGCCAAAACCTCAGCTAATAAAAAAGTGTTCCTTTACCTCATTCTTCCTTCTGTTTATATGGGACAGAATTTAAGTGTCAGGATGTGGGTCCTCACCAAATACCATCTATCCATCTCAACCCAAGTTTTATAGTAGTGGCTTTCACAGGGATTTGCTCCAATCTACAGGGAAAAGGCAAGGAAGTTCACATCCAGGGGCCTTTCTGGCCTTACACAGAGCCCCATCTGCCAAATATATGTGACATTCACTTCCTACTCAACCAATAACTTAAGACACTGAGTTCAAAACTACCCATTCAATGTAACTGACTGACAAGATGATTATTTCAGGTCTCAGAACAGTGAGCAAATGGCTTCCCCCTTAAAGGGCTCTTCTAAAGTCAAGGCACTGCTCACCAGTCCAAAAATAAACCCCCAGGAGAAACCCGAAAGTACAAGGATTTGGATTCAGATGATGATCTTGCCAACTTACGTGGAACTGGTCTGAGGTTGTTCAAATGCTTCTTTTGGAATTTTAAGGCCAGGGTTTCGCTTCTTGCCTATGGGGAAAGACAAAAGGAAAAAGTTAAGGACTAAATCATAGCAAGATAGCAGAGAAAGAGACTGCGGCAAAGGAAAGAGCTGACCTGCACACACAGCTCTCATGTCTCCATTCAAAGCGCCACTTCCTACCCAGGAAGTCTGTGAGTGTGGAGAACCCAAGCACCAGGTAGAACAGAGCTTCCCAAATACAGACTGTGGTCATGAATGAGGTTTTTCATCAGTCCAGGGGGCAAACATCAGGATGAGAATGCCAACTCTCTTTTCCTAGGAAGATCTTCCCTTTCTCCCCACTGAGAGTTTGTCATTGCGACTTCCTTACAAGAGTCTCACTCTGTCACCCAGGCTGGAGTACAGTGGCACAACTCGGTTCACTGCAACTTCTGTCTCCTGGATTCAAGCAATTCTCCTGCCTCAGCCTCCTGAGGAGCTGGGATTACAGGCATGCACCACCATGTTCGGCTAATTTTTATATTTTTAGTAGAGACGGGGGTTTCTCCATGTTGGCCAGGCTGGTCTCGAACTCCTGACCTCAGGTGATCCGCTGACCTTGGCCTCCCAAAGTGCTGGGATTACAGGCATGAGCCACCATGCCCAGCCTATGAGCCACCATGCCTGGCCTTGTTTTTTTTTCTTTTTTTTTTTATTTTACACTATAATGGTGATGGCAGACACTTGGTTATAGCTTTTTTTTTCTTTTTAGTGTTAGTAAAGGGTAGTCACCCTTATCTCAGTATCCCACTATTTTCTAAATCGATCTGTTAACAACTACAAGAGTTAGCAATGGAAGTGGAATAAAAAATGCTTTTCCACTGTTCTGCCCTCCCCTTTTCCCAACCACCTGCTATAATTTGAAAAACTTGAGAGGGATAGAGTAATACTTATTTACATTTGCCCTGTTCCGGAAAGGATTAAGATAACAGATGAGCTTATGCAAGGAGGTTAGAACTTCTTCTTGGGCCAAATGGAAAGGTAACTTGATGTTGATCATACCTGGGCTGAAATTACAAGAGAATTTGGCTCGAATGCTTTTGTTGATGAGTAAAAAAGAACAGACTGAGAAATGCCAGCTCAGGAAGCAGATCAGAGCAAACAAGGGCCTGGAGTGTTCCTCATCCATGGAGATCCTATGTCTCTTTGCACTTGGCAGGAGAAACCAAGGGAGAGCTGGAGAGAACAGCTGGAAAGAATGCCACCTCCTGGCCGGGCACAGTGGCTCACGCCTGTAATCCCAGCACTTTGGGAGGCCGAGACGGGTGGATCATGAGGTCAGGAGATTGAGACCATCCTGGCCAACACGGTGAAACCCCGTCTCTACTAAAAATACAATAAATTAGCCAGGCATGGTGGCGGGCACCTGTAGTCCCAGCTACAGGGGAGGCTGAGGCAGGAGAATGGCGTGAACCCAGGAGGCGGAGCTTGCAGTGAGCTGAGATCGCGCCACTGCACTCCAGCCTGGGCGACAGTGCGAGACTCTGTCTCAGAAAAAAAAAAAAAGAATCCTACCTCCTTTCCCACCTCTTCTCTA